>NC_134268.1:153329293-153391270 GCF_031893055.1 Leptodactylus fuscus
CAGCCAGTTTGGGCAAATTCATGGTGGAGGGAGCCTCTAAAAAACCCCAGTTTGGACCAATTCATGGTGGAGGGAGCCTCTAAAAACCCCAGTTTGGACCAATTCATGGTGGAGGGAGCCTCTAAACAGCCCAGTTTGGGCAAATTCATGGTGGAGGGAGCCTCTAAAAACCCCAGTTTGGACCAATTAATGGTGGAGGGAGCCTCTAAAAACCCCAGTTTGGACCAATTCATGGTGGAGGGAGCCTCTAAAAACCCCAGTTTGGACCAATTCATGGTGGAGGGAGCCTCTAAAAACCCCAGTTTGGACCAATTCATGGTGGAGGGAGCCTCTAAAAACCCAGTTTGGACCAATTCATGGTGGAGGGAGCCTCTAACCAGCCCAGTTTGGACCAATTCATGGTGGAGGGAGCCTCTAAACAGCCCAGTTTGGGCAAATTCATGGTGGAGGGAGCCTCTAACCAGCCCAGTTTGGACCAATTCATGGTGGAGGGAGCCTCTAAAAACCCCAGTTTGGACCAATTCATGGTGGAGGGAGCCTCTAAAAACCCCAGTTTGGACCAATTCATGGTGGAGGAAGCCTCTAAAAACCCCAGTTTGGACCAATTCATGCTGGAGGGAGCCTCTAAACAGCCCAGTTTGGGCAAATTCATGGTGGAGGGAGCCTCTAACCAGCCCAGTTTGGGCAAATTCATGGTGGAGGGAGCCTCTAAAAACCCCCGTTTGGACCAATTCATGGTGGAGGGAGCCTCTAAACAGCCCAGTTTGGGCAAATTCATGGTGGAGGGAGCCTCTAACCAGCCCAGTTTGGACCAATTCATGGTGGAGGGAGCCTCTAAACAGCCCAGTTTGGGCAAATTCATGGTGGAGGGAGCCTCTAACCAGCCCAGTTTGGGCAAATTCATGGTGGAGGGAGCCTCTAAAAACCCCCGTTTGGACCAATTCATGGTGGAGGGAGCCTCTAAACAGCCCAGTTTGGGCAAATTCATGGTGGAGGGAGCCTCTAACCAGCCCAGTTTGGACCAATTCATGGTGGAGGGAGCCTCTAAAAACCCCAGTTTGGACCAATTCATGGTGGAGGGAGCCTCTAAAAAACCCAGTTTGGACCAATTCATGGTGGAGGGAGCCTCTAAACAGCCCAGTTTGGGCAAATTCATGGTGGAGGGAGCCTCTAAAAACCCCAGTTTGGACCAATTAATGGTGGAGGGAGCCTCTAAAAACCCCAGTTTGGACCAATTCATGGTGGAGGGAGCCTCTAAAAACCCCAGTTTGGACCAATTCATGGTGGAGGGAGCCTCTAAAAAACCCAGTTTGGACCAATTCATGGTGGAGGGAGCCTCTAACCAGCCCAGTTTGGACCAATTCATGGTGGAGGGAGCCTCTAAAAACCCCAGTTTGGACCAATTCATGGTGGAGGGAGCCTCTAAACAGCCCAGTTTGGGCAAATTCATGGTGGAGGGAGCCTCTAAAAACCCCAGTTTGGACCAATTCATGGTGGAGGGAGCCTCTAAAAAACCCAGTTTGGACCAATTCATGGTGGAGGGAGCCTCTAACCAGCCCAGTTTGGACCAATTCATGGTGGAGGGAGCCTCTAAAAACCCCAGTTTGGACCAATTCATGGTGGAGGGAGCCTCTAAACAGCCCAGTTTGGACCAATTCATGGTGGAGGGAGCCTCTAAAAACCCCAATTTGGACCAATTCATGGTGGAGGGAGCCTCTAAACAGCCCAGTTTGGGCAAATTCATGGTGGAGGGAGCCTCTAACCAGCCCAGTTTGGGCAAATTCATGGTGGAGGGAGCCTCTAAAAACCCCAATTTGGACCAATTCATGGTGGAGGGAGCCTCTAAACAGCCCAGTTTGGGCAAATTCATGGTGGAGGGAGCCTCTAAAAACCCCAGTTTGGACCAATTCATGGTGGAGGGAGCCTCTAAAAACCCCAGTTTGGACCAATTCATGGTGGAGGGAGCCTCTAAAAAACCCAGTTTGGACCAATTCCTGGTGGAGGGAGCCTCTAACCAGCCCAGTTTGGACCAATTCATGGTGGAGGGAGCCTCTAAACAGCCCAGTTTGGGCAAATTCATGGTGGAGGGAGCCTCTAACCAGCCCAGTTTGGACCAATTCATGGTGGAGGGAGCCTCTAAAAACCCCAGTTTGGACCAATTCATGGTGGAGGGAGCCTCTAAAAACCCCAGTTTGGACCAATTCATGGTGGAGGGAGCCTCTAAAAACCCCAGTTTGGACCAATTCATGCTGGAGGGAGCCTCTAAAAACCCCAATTTGGACCAATTCATGGTGGAGGGAGCCTCTAAACAGCCCAGTTTGGACCAATTCATGGTGGAGGGAGCCTCTAAAAACCCCAGTTTGGACCAATTCATGGTGGAGGGAGCCTCTAAAAAACCCAGTTTGGACCAATTCATGGTGGAGGGAGCCTCTAACCAGCCCAGTTTGGACCAATTCATGGTGGAGGGAGCCTCTAAAAACCCCAGTTTGGACCAATTCATGGTGGAGGGAGCCTCTAAACAGCCCAGTTTGGACCAATTCATGGTGGAGGGAGCCTCTAAAAACCCCAATTTGGACCAATTCATGGTGGAGGGAGCCTCTAACCAGCCCATTTTGGACCAATTCATGGTGGAGGGAGCCTCTAACCAGCCCAGTTTGGGCAAATTCATGGTGGAGGGAGCCTCTAAAAACCCCAATTTGGACCAATTCATGGTGGAGGGAGCCTCTAAACAGCCCAGTTTGGGCAAATTCATGGTGGAGGGAGCCTCTAAAAACCCCAGTTTGGACCAATTCATGGTGGAGGGAGCCTCTAAAAACCCCAATTTGGACCAATTCATGGTGGAGGGAGCCTCTAAAAAACCCAGTTTGGACCAATTCATGGTGGAGGGAGCCTCTAAAAACCCCAGTTTGGACCAATTCATGGTGGAGGGAGCCTCTAAAAACCCCAGTTTGGACCAATTCATGGTGGAGGGAGCCTCTAAAAACCCCAGTTTGGACCAATTCATGCTGGAAGGAGCCTCTAAACAGCCCAGTTTGGGCAAATTCATGGTGGAGGGAGCCTCTAACCAGCCCAGTTTGGGCAAATTCATGGTGGAGGGAGCCTCTAAAAACCCCCGTTTGGACCAATTCATGGTGGAGGGAGCCTCTAAACAGCCCAGTTTGGGCAAATTCATGGTGGAGGGAGCCTCTAACCAGCCCAGTTTGGACCAATTCATGGTGGAGGGAGCCTCTAAACAGCCCAGTTTGGGCAAATTCATGGTGGAGGGAGCCTCTAACCAGCCCAGTTTGGACCAATTCATGGTGGAGGGAGCCTCTAAAAACCCCAGTTTGGACCAATTCATGGTGGAGGGAGCCTCTAAAAACCCCAGTTTGGACCAATTCATGGTGGAGGAAGCCTCTAAAAACCCCAGTTTGGACCAATTCATGCTGGAGGGAGCCTCTAAACAGCCCAGTTTGGGCAAATTCATGGTGGAGGGAGCCTCTAACCAGCCCAGTTTGGGCAAATTCATGGTGGAGGGAGCCTCTAAAAACCCCCGTTTGGACCAATTCATGGTGGAGGGAGCCTCTAAACAGCCCAGTTTGGGCAAATTCATGGTGGAGGGAGCCTCTAACCAGCCCAGTTTGGACCAATTCATGGTGGAGGGAGCCTCTAAACAGCCCAGTTTGGGCAAATTCATGGTGGAGGGAGCCTCTAACCAGCCCAGTTTGGGCAAATTCATGGTGGAGGGAGCCTCTAAAAACCCCCGTTTGGACCAATTCATGGTGGAGGGAGCCTCTAAACAGCCCAGTTTGGGCAAATTCATGGTGGAGGGAGCCTCTAACCAGCCCAGTTTGGACCAATTCATGGTGGAGGGAGCCTCTAAAAACCCCAGTTTGGACCAATTCATGGTGGAGGGAGCCTCTAAAAAACCCAGTTTGGACCAATTCATGGTGGAGGGAGCCTCTAAACAGCCCAGTTTGGGCAAATTCATGGTGGAGGGAGCCTCTAAAAACCCCAGTTTGGACCAATTAATGGTGGAGGGAGCCTCTAAAAACCCCAGTTTGGACCAATTCATGGTGGAGGGAGCCTCTAAAAACCCCAGTTTGGACCAATTCATGGTGGAGGGAGCCTCTAAAAAACCCAGTTTGGACCAATTCATGGTGGAGGGAGCCTCTAACCAGCCCAGTTTGGACCAATTCATGGTGGAGGGAGCCTCTAAAAACCCCAGTTTGGACCAATTCATGGTGGAGGGAGCCTCTAAACAGCCCAGTTTGGGCAAATTCATGGTGGAGGGAGCCTCTAAAAACCCCAGTTTGGACCAATTCATGGTGGAGGGAGCCTCTAAAAAACCCAGTTTGGACCAATTCATGGTGGAGGGAGCCTCTAACCAGCCCAGTTTGGACCAATTCATGGTGGAGGGAGCCTCTAAAAACCCCAGTTTGGACCAATTCATGGTGGAGGGAGCCTCTAAACAGCCCAGTTTGGACCAATTCATGGTGGAGGGAGCCTCTAAAAACCCCAATTTGGACCAATTCATGGTGGAGGGAGCCTCTAACCAGCCCAGTTTGGACCAATTCATGGTGGAGGGAGCCTCTAACCAGCCCAGTTTGGGCAAATTCATGGTGGAGGGAGCCTCTAAAAACCCCAATTTGGACCAATTCATGGTGGAGGGAGCCTCTAAACAGCCCAGTTTGGGCAAATTCATGGTGGAGGGAGCCTCTAAAAACCCCAGTTTGGACCAATTCATGGTGGAGGGAGCCTCTAAAAACCCCAGTTTGGACCAATTCATGGTGGAGGGAGCCTCTAAAAAACCCAGTTTGGGCAAATTCATGGTGGAGGGAGCCTCTAAAAACCCCAGTTTGGACCAATTCATGGTGGAGGGAGCCTCTAAAAACCCCAGTTTGGACCAATTCATGGTGGAGGGAGCCTCTAAAAAACCCAGTTTGGACCAATTCCTGGTGGAGGGAGCCTCTAACCAGCCCAGTTTGGACCAATTCATGGTGGAGGGAGCCTCTAAACAGCCCAGTTTGGGCAAATTCATGGTGGAGGGAGCCTCTAACCAGCCCAGTTTGGACCAATTCATGGTGGAGGGAGCCTCTAAAAACCCCAGTTTGGACCAATTCATGGTGGAGGGAGCCTCTAAAAACCCCAGTTTGGACCAATTCATGGTGGAGGGAGCCTCTAAAAACCCCAGTTTGGACCAATTCATGCTGGAGGGAGCCTCTAAAAACCCCAATTTGGACCAATTCATGGTGGAGGGAGCCTCTAAACAGCCCAGTTTGGACCAATTCATGGTGGAGGGAGCCTCTAAAAACCCCAGTTTGGACCAATTCATGGTGGAGGGAGCCTCTAAAAAACCCAGTTTGGACCAATTCATGGTGGAGGGAGCCTCTAACCAGCCCAGTTTGGACCAATTCATGGTGGAGGGAGCCTCTAAAAACCCCAGTTTGGACCAATTCATGGTGGAGGGAGCCTCTAAACAGCCCAGTTTGGACCAATTCATGGTGGAGGGAGCCTCTAAAAACCCCAATTTGGACCAATTCATGGTGGAGGGAGCCTCTAACCAGCCCATTTTGGACCAATTCATGGTGGAGGGAGCCTCTAACCAGCCCAGTTTGGGCAAATTCATGGTGGAGGGAGCCTCTAAAAACCCCAATTTGGACCAATTCATGGTGGAGGGAGCCTCTAAACAGCCCAGTTTGGGCAAATTCATGGTGGAGGGAGCCTCTAAAAACCCCAGTTTGGACCAATTCATGGTGGAGGGAGCCTCTAAAAACCCCAATTTGGACCAATTCATGGTGGAGGGAGCCTCTAAAAAACCCAGTTTGGACCAATTCATGGTGGAGGGAGCCTCTAAAAACCCCAGTTTGGACCAATTCATGGTGGAGGGAGCCTCTAAAAACCCCAGTTTGGACCAATTCATGGTGGAGGGAGCCTCTAAAAACCCCAGTTTGGACCAATTCATGCTGGAAGGAGCCTCTAAACAGCCCAGTTTGGGCAAATTCATGGTGGAGGGAGCCTCTAACCAGCCCAGTTTGGGCAAATTCATGGTGGAGGGAGCCTCTAAAAACCCCCGTTTGGACCAATTCATGGTGGAGGGAGCCTCTAAACAGCCCAGTTTGGGCAAATTCATGGTGGAGGGAGCCTCTAACCAGCCCAGTTTGGACCAATTCATGGTGGAGGGAGCCTCTAAACAGCCCAGTTTGGGCAAATTCATGGTGGAGGGAGCCTCTAACCAGCCCAGTTTGGGCAAATTCATGGTGGAGGGAGCCTCTAAAAACCCCCGTTTGGACCAATTCATGGTGGAGGGAGCCTCTAAACAGCCCAGTTTGGGCAAATTCATGGTGAAGGGAGCCTCTAACCAGCCCAGTTTGGACCAATTCATGGTGGAGGGAGCCTCTAAAAACCCCAGTTTGGACCAATTCATGGTGGAGGGAGCCTCTAAAAAACCCAGTTTGGACCAATTCATGGTGGAGGGAGCCTCTAAACAGCCCAGTTTGGGCAAATTCATGGTGGAGGGAGCCTCTAAAAACCCCAGTTTGGACCAATTAATGGTGGAGGGAGCCTCTAAAAACCCCAGTTTGGACCAATTCATGGTGGAGGGAGCCTCTAAAAAACCCAGTTTGGACCAATTCATGGTGGAGGGAGCCTCTAACCAGCCCAGTTTGGACCAATTCATGGTGGAGGGAGCCTCTAAAAACCCCAGTTTGGACCAATTCATGGTGGAGGGAGCCTCTAAACAGCCCAGTTTGGGCAAATTCATGGTGGAGGGATCCTCTAAAAACCCCAGTTTGGACCAATTCATGGTGGAGGGAGCCTCTAAAAAACCCAGTTTGGACCAATTCATGGTGGAGGGAGCCTCTAACCAGCCCAGTTTGGACCAATTCATGGTGGAGGGAGCCTCTAAAAACCCCAGTTTGGACCAATTCATGGTGGAGGGAGCCTCTAAACAGCCCAGTTTGGACCAATTCATGGTGGAGGGAGCCTCTAAAAACCCCAATTTGGACCAATTCATGGTGGAGGGAGCCTCTAACCAGCCCAGTTTGGACCAATTCATGGTGGAGGGAGCCTCTAACCAGCCCAGTTTGGGCAAATTCATGGTGGAGGGAGCCTCTAAAAACCCCAATTTGGACCAATTCATGGTGGAGGGAGCCTCTAAACAGCCCAGTTTGGGCAAATTCATGGTGGAGGGAGCCTCTAAAAACCCCAGTTTGGACCAATTCATGGTGGAGGGAGCCTCTAAAAACCCCAGTTTGGACCAATTCATGGTGGAGGGAGCCTCTAAAAAACCCAGTTTGGACCAATTCATGGTGGAGGGAGCCTCTAAACAGCCCAGTTTGGGCAAATTCATGGTGGAGGGAGCCTCTAAAAACCCCAGTTTGGACCAATTAATGGTGGAGGGAGCCTCTAAAAACCCCAGTTTGGACCAATTCATGGTGGAGGGAGCCTCTAAAAACCCCAGTTTGGACCAATTCATGGTGGAGGGAGCCTCTAAAAAACCCAGTTTGGACCAATTCCTGGTGGAGGGAGCCTCTAACCAGCCCAGTTTGGACCAATTCATGGTGGAGGGAGCCTCTAAACAGCCCAGTTTGGGCAAATTCATGGTGGAGGGAGCCTCTAACCAGCCCAGTTTGGACCAATTCATGGTGGAGGGAGCCTCTAAAAACCCCAGTTTGGACCAATTCATGGTGGAGGGAGCCTCTAAAAACCCCAGTTTGGACCAATTCATGGTGGAGGGAGCCTCTAAAAACCCCAGTTTGGACCAATTCATGCTGGAGGGAGCCTCTAAAAACCCCAATTTGGACCAATTCATGGTGGAGGGAGCCTCTAAAAACCCCAGTTTGGACCAATTAATGGTGGAGGGAGCCTCTAAAAACCCCAGTTTGGACCAATTCATGGTGGAGGGAGCCTCTAAAAACCCCAGTTTGGACCAATTCATGGTGGAGGGAGCCTCTAAAAAACCCAGTTTGGACCAATTCATGGTGGAGGGAGCCTCTAACCAGCCCAGTTTGGACCAATTCATGGTGGAGGGAGCCTCTAAAAACCCCAGTTTGGACCAATTCATGGTGGAGGGAGCCTCTAAACAGCCCAGTTTGGGCAAATTCATGGTGGAGGGAGCCTCTAAAAACCCCAGTTTGGACCAATTCATGGTGGAGGGAGCCTCTAAAAAACCCAGTTTGGACCAATTCATGGTGGAGGGAGCCTCTAACCAGCCCAGTTTGGACCAATTCATGGTGGAGGGAGCCTCTAAAAACCCCAGTTTGGACCAATTCATGGTGGAGGGAGCCTCTAAACAGCCCAGTTTGGACCAATTCATGGTGGAGGGAGCCTCTAAAAACCCCAATTTGGACCAATTCATGGTGGAGGGAGCCTCTAACCAGCCCAGTTTGGACCAATTCATGGTGCAGGGAGCCTCTAACCAGCCCAGTTTGGGCAAATTCATGGTGGAGGGAGCCTCTAAAAACCCCAATTTGGACCAATTCATGGTGGAGGGAGCCTCTAAACAGCCCAGTTTGGGCAAATTCATGGTGGAGGGAGCCTCTAAAAACCCCAGTTTGGACCAATTCATGGTGGAGGGAGCCTCTAAAAACCCCAATTTGGACCAATTCATGGTGGAGGGAGCCTCTAATAAACCCAGTTTGGACCAATTCATGGTGGAGGGAGCCTCTAAAAACCCCAGTTTGGACCAATTCATGGTGGAGGGAGCCTCTAAAAACCCCAGTTCGGACCAATTCATGCTGGAGGGAGCCTCTAAACAGCCCAGTTTGGGCAAATTCATGGTGGAGGGAGCCTCTAAAAACCCCAGTTTGGACCAATTCATGGTGGAGGGAGCCTCTAAAAACCCCAATTTGGACCAATTCATGGTGGAGGGAGCCTCTAAACAGCCCAGTTTGGGCAAATTCATGGTGGAGGGAGCCTCTAAAAACCCCAGTTTGGACCAATTCATGGTGGAGGGAGCCTCTAAAAACCCCAGTTTGGACCAATTCATGGTGGAGGGAGCCTCTAAAAAACCCAGTTTGGACCAATTCATGGTGGAGGGAGCCTCTAAACAGCCCAGTTTGGGCAAATTCATGGTGGAGGGAGCCTCTAAAAACCCCAGTTTGGACCAATTCATGGTGGAGGGAGCCTCTAAAAAACCCAGTTTGGACCAATTCATGGTGGAGGGAGCCTCTAAACAGCCCAGTTTGGGCAAATTCATGGTGGAGGGAGCCTCTAAAAACCCCAGTTTGGACCAATTCATGGTGGAGGGAGCCTCTAAAAACCCCAGTTTGGACCAATTCATGGTGGAGGGAGCCTCTAAAAACCCCAGTTTGGACCAATTTATGGTGGAGGGAGCCTCTAAAAAACCCAGTTTGGACCAATTCATGGTGGAGGGAGCCTCTAACCAGCCCAGTTTGGACCAATTCATGGTGGAGGGAGCCTCTAAACAGCCCAGTTTGGGCAAATTCATGGTGGAGGGAGCCTCTAACCAGCCCAGTTTGGACCAATTCATGGTGGAGGGAGCCTCTAAAAACCCCAGTTTGGACCAATTCATGGTGGAGGGAGCCTCTAAAAACCCCAGTTTGGACCAATTCATGGTGGAGGGAGCCTCTAAAAACCCCAGTTTGGACCAATTCATGCTGGAGGGAGCCTCTAAACAGCCCAGTTTGGGCAAATTCATGGTGGAGGGAGCCTCTAAAAACCCCAGTTTGGACCAATTCATGGTGGAGGGAGTCTCTAAAAACCCCAGTTTGGACCAATTCATGGTGGAGGGAGCCTCTAAACAGCCCAGTTTGGGCAAATTCATGGTGGAGGGAGCCTCTAAAAACCCCAGTTTGGACCAATTCATGGTGGAGGGAGCCTCTAAAAACCCCAGTTTGGACCAATTCATGGTGGAGGGAGCCTCTAAAAAACCCAGTTTGGACCAATTCATGGTGGAGGGAGCCTCTAAACAGCCCAGTTTGGGCAAATTCTTGGTGGAGGGAGCCTCTAAAAACCCCATTTTGGACTAATTCATGGTGGAGGGAGCCTCTAAAAACCCCAGTTTGGACCAATTCATGGTGGAGGGAGCCTCTAAAAACCCCAGTTTGGACCAATTCATGGTGGAGGGAGCCTCTAAAAAACCCAGTTTGGACCAATTCATGGTGGAGGGAGCCTCTAACCAGCCCAGTTTGGACCAATTCATGGTGGAGGGAGCCTCTAAAAACCCCAGTTTGGACCAATTCATGGTGGAGGGAGCCTCTAAACAGCCCAGTTTGGACCAATTCATGGTGGAGGGAGCCTCTAAAAACCCCAATTTGGACCAATTCATGGTGGAGGGAGCCTCTAACCAGCCCAGTTTGGACCAATTCATGGTGGAGGGAGCCTCTAACCAGCCCAGTTTGGGCAAATTCATGGTGGAGGGAGCCTCTAAAAACCCCAATTTGGACCAATTCATGGTGGAGGGAGCCTCTAAAAACCCCAGTTTGGACCAATTCATGGTGGAGGGAGCCTCTAAAAAACCCAGTTTGGACCAATTCATGGTGGAGGGAGCCTCTAAAAACCCCAATTTGGACCAATTCATGGTGGAGGGAGCCTCTAAAAACCCCAGTTTGGACCAATTCATGGTGGAGGGAGCCTCTAAACAGCCCAGTTTGGGCAAATTCATGGTGGAGGGAGCCTCTAAAAACCCCAGTTTGGACCAATTCATGGTGGAGGGAGCCTCTAACCAGCCCAGTTTGGGCAAATTCATGGTGGAGGGAGCCTCTAACCAGCAGAGTTGTGGGAAAACAGGGTGGAGGGAGCCTCTAACCAGCAGAGTTGGTGGAAATCAGGGTGGAGGGAGCCTCTAACCAGCAGAGTTGGGGGAAATCATGTTGGAGGGAGCCTAGTATTAGCAGAATTGTGCAACGCTTATGGTGGATGAGTATGAGGATGCGGAGGAATTGGAGAGGTTGAGTACAGACATGGAGTTTCATGTTGGGGTGCTTTACACAGGTGGGCACAAAAATGAAGGCTCTATCCAGTGGTGGTTCATTTTTATCAAAGTGAGTCGGTCGGCACTCTCAGCTGACAGACGGGTGCGCTTGTCAGTGATGATGCCACCGGCTGCACTGAACACCCTCTCAGATAGGACGCTGGCGGCAGGACAGGACAGCACCTCCAAGGCATATAGGGCAAGTTCAAGCCACAGGTCCAACTTCGACACCCAATACGTGTAGGGCGCAGAGGGGTCGGAGAGGACAGGGCTGTGGTCGGAAAGGTATTCCCGCAACATGCGCCTATACTTCTCACGCCTGGTGACACTAGGACCCTCTGTGGCGGCACTTTGGCGAGGGGGTGCCATCAAGGTGTCCCAGACCTTAGACAGTGTGCCCCTCGTTTGTGTGGACCGGTGAGAACTTGGTCGCCTACTGGAGGAACTGTCCTCCCTGCCGCCAACGTCACATGCTGGAAACATCTCCATCATATTCTGCACCAATTGCCTGTGGCAAGCATTGATGCGATTGGCCCTCCCCTCTACCGGAATAAAAGACGAGATGTTGTTTTTATACCGGGGGTCAAGGATAGCAAAGATCCAGTACTGGTTGTCCTCCATGATTTTGACAATACGCTTGTCGGTTGTAAAGCACCCCAACATGAACTCAGCCATGTCTGCCACAGTGTTAGTTGGCATGACTCCTCTGGCCCCACCGGAAAGTTCAATCTCCATTTCCTCCTCATCCTCCATGTCTACCCATCCGCGCTGCAACAATGGGACGATTCGAAGTTGCCCGGAAGCCTCCTGTATCACCATCACATCATCGGACAACTCTTCTTCCTCCTCCTCCTCCTCCTCCTCCATTAAACGCGATGAAGCGGACAGATGTGTGGACCTACTCTCCAGCTGTGACGGATCGGATGCTATCCCTAACTCCTCTGTGTGATCTGAGTTATCCCTGATGTCAATCAGGGATTCTCTCAGAACACACAAGAGCGGGATTGTAAGGCTCACCATCGCATCCTCAGAGCTCACCCTCCTTGTGGACTCCTCAAACACCCGTAGGATGTCACAAAGGTCTCTCATCCATGGCCACTCATGGATGAGAAACTGAGGCAGCTGACTTTGTGGCACCCTAGGGTTTTGTAGCTGGTATTCCATCAAAGGTCTCTGCTGCTCAACCACTCTATTCAACATCTGAAACGTTGAGTTCCAGCGTGTGGGGACGTCGCACAAAAGCCGGTGATGTGGCACATGCAGGCGTTGCTGGAGAGATTTTAAGCTAGCAGCGGCTACTGTCGACTTGCGAAAGTGGGCGCACATGCGCCGCACTTTCACCAGTAGCTCTGGAACATTGGGGTAGCTCTTTAGGAAACGTTGCACCACTAGGTTGAAGACGTGGGCCAGGCATGGAACATGTTGGAGTCCGGCAAGCTCCAGAGCTGCTACCAGGTTCCGGCCGTTATCACAAACGACCATGCCTGGGCCCAGGTGCAGCGGCTCAAACCATATTGCCGTCTCATCGAGGAGGGCATCCCTCACCTCGGAGGCAGTGTGCTGTCTGTCCCCCAAGCTGATCAGCTTCAGCACAGCCTGCTGACGTCTACCAACGCCAGTGCTGCAACGTTTCCAACTCGTAGCTGGGGTCAATCTAACAGCGGAGGAGGAGGCGGTGGCGGAGGAGGAGGAGGCGGTGGCGGAGGAGGAGGCGGTAGAGGAGGAGGAGGAGGGGGGTGTTCTTCTCGTGTCCCTGCCAGGAATGTTAGGCGGGGAGACGAGGTACACCGGGCCAGTTTGGGAAGCAGTCCCAGCCTCAACTACATTCACCCAGTGTGCCGTCAGTGAAATGTAGCGTCCCTGTCCGCATGCACTTGTCCACGCGTCGGTGGTCAAGTGGACCTTTGTGCAAAGCGCGGAACTAAGGGCCCGCCTGATGTTGAGTGACACGTGCTGGTGCAAGGCGGGGATGGCACACCGGGAGAAGTAGTGACGGCTAGGGACGGCATAGCGAGGTGCCGCAGTTGCCATCAGGTCCAGGAAGGCGGGAGTTTCAACAAGCCGGAACGCCAACATCTCCTGGGCCAGCAGTTTAGCGGTGTTGGCGTTCAAGGCTTGCGCGTGTGGGTGGTTAGCAGTGTATTTCTGCCGCCGCTCCAATGTCTGAGAGATGGTGGGTTGTTGTAAAGAAGCGCCTGATGGTGCCTTTGATGGTGCAGGAGAAGGAGATAAGACAGGAACAGGGGAGGATGAGGGAGAAGTCAACAAAGTGGCGGAGGCAGATGAAGTGGTGTCCTGGCTCGTCCTCTGGAGTGCATCGCCAGCACAGTCAGCAGTGGCAGTGGCAGAGGCAGTGGCAGAGGCAGTGGCAGTGGCGTGAAAGGCAGGCGGCCTTTGTCCTGCCGTTGCTGCCTGCCACTGATTCCAGTGCTTGGATTCCAAATGACGGCGCATTGAAGTGGTGGACAGGTTGCTCTTCTCAGAGCCCCTAATCAATTTCGAGAGGCAAATTGTGCAGACAACACTATATCTGTCCTCGGCGCATTCCTTGAAAAAACTCCACACCTTCGAGAAACGTGCCCTCGAGGTGGGAGTTTTTCGGGGCTGGGTACGAACTGGAACATCTTGGGAGATTCCGGGTGTGGCCTGGCTTCGCCTAAGCTGCTGACCTCTGCCTCTGCCTCTAGCTACCCTTTTTGGTGCTGCACTTGCCTCAACATCCACACTACTTTCCCCGCTTGACATCCCCCCTGTCCAGGTCGGGTCAGTGTCCTCATCATCCACCACTTCCTCTTCCAACTCCTGTCTCATCTCCTCCTCCCGCACAATGCGCCGGTCAACTGGATGCCCTGACGGCAACTGCGTCACATCATCGTCGATGAGGGTGGGTTGCTGGTCATCCACCACCAAATCGAACGGAGATGGAGGAGACTCTAGTGTTTGAGCATCTGGACACAGATGCTCCTCTGTTAGGTTCGTGGAATCGTGACGTGGAGAGGCAGGTTGAGGGACAATGAAAGGAGCGGAGAACAGCTCTGGGGAGCAGGGACAGTTGGGGTTATTGTTCTGTGAAGCTTGGGAATTTTGGGAGGAAGGAGGACAAGACTGTTGGGTAATAGGAGGAGAGGAGGCAGAGTCTGACTGGCTGCTGGACAATGTGCTGTAAGCGTTCTCTGACAGCCATTGCAAGACCTGTTCCTGGTTCTCGGGCCTACTAAGGTTTGTACCCTGCAGTTTAGTTAATGTGGCAAGCAACCCTGGCACTGTGGAGTGGCGCAATGCTTGCTGCCCCACAGGAGTAGGCACGGGACGCCCTGTGGCTTCACTGCTACCTTGCTCCCCAGAACCATTCCCCCGACCTCGCCCACGGCCTCGTCCACGTCCCTTTCCGGGAGCCTTGCGCATTTTGAATTCCCAGTTAGAAATTGGCACTATATACCAGTAGCAAAAATTGTGGGTGCACGTAACCCCAATATATTCTTTGAATTCCCAGTCAGACAATGGCACTATATACCAGTAGCAAGAAATTAGGGTATTTATAACCCCAATATATTCTTTGAATTACCAGTCAGAAACTGGCACTATATGGCAGTAGCAAGAAATGAGGGTATTTGTAACCCCAATGTATTCTTTGAATTCGCAGTCAGAAACTGGCACTGTATACCAGTAGTAAAAATTGTGGGTGCACGTAACCCCAATATATTCTTTGAATTCCCAGTCAGACAATGGCACTATATACCAGTAGCAAGAAATGAGGGTATTTATAACCCCAATATATTCTTTGAATTCCCAGTCAGACAATGGCACTGTATACCAGTAGTAAAAATTGTGGGTGCACGTAACCCCAATATATTCTTTGAATTCCCAGTCAGACAATGGCACTATATACCAGTAGCAAGAAATGAGGGTATTTATAACCCCAATATATTCTTTGAATTCCCAGTCAGAAACTGGCACTATATGGCAGTAGCAAGAAATGAGGGTATTTATAACCCCAATATATTCTTTGAATTCCCAGTCAGACAATGGCACTGTATACCAGTAGTAAAAATTGTGGGTGCACGTAACCCCAATATATTCTTTGAATTCCCAGTCAGAAACTGGCACTATATGGCAGTAGCAAGAAATGAGGGTATTTATAACCCCAATATATTCTTTGAATTCCCAGTCAGACAATGGCACTGTATACCAGTAGTAAAAATTGTGGGTGCACGTAACCCCAATATATTCTTTGAATTACCAGTCAGAAACTGGCACTATATGGCAGTAGCAAGAAATGAGGGTATTTGTAACCCCAATATATTCTTTGAATTCCCAGTCAGAAACTGGCACTGTATACCAGTAGTAAAAATTGTGGGTGCACATAACCCCAATATATTCTTTGAATTCCCAGTCAGACAATGGCACTATATACCAGTAGCAAGAAATTAGGGTATTTATAACCCCAATATATTCTTTGAATTACCAGTCAGAAACTGGCACTATATGGCAGTAGCAAGAAATGAGGGTATTTGTAACCCCAATGTATTCTTTGAATTCGCAGTCAGAAACTGGCACTGTATACCAGTAGTAAAAATTGTGGGTGCACGTAACCCCAATATATTCTTTGAATTCCCAGTCAGACAATGGCACTATATACCAGTAGCAAGAAATGAGGGTATTTATAACCCCAATATATTCTTTGAATTCCCAGTCAGACAATGGCACTGTATACCAGTAGTAAAAATTGTGGGTGCACGTAACCCCAATATATTCTTTGAATTCCCAGTCAGACAATGGCACTATATACCAGTAGCAAGAAATGAGGGTATTTATAACCCCAATATATTCTTTGAATTCCCAGTCAGAAACTGGCACTATATGGCAGTAGCAAGAAATGAGGGTATTTATAACCCCAATATATTCTTTGAATTCCCAGTCAGACAATGGCACTGTATACCAGTAGTAAAAATTGTGGGTGCACGTAACCCCAATATATTCTTTGAATTCCCAGTCAGAAACTGGCACTATATGGCAGTAGCAAGAAATGAGGGTATTTATAACCCCAATATATTCTTTGAATTCCCAGTCAGACAATGGCACTGTATACCAGTAGTAAAAATTGTGGGTGCACGTAACCCCAATATATTCTTTGAATTACCAGTCAGAAACTGGCACTATATGGCAGTAGCAAGAAATGAGGGTATTTGTAACCCCAATATATTCTTTGAATTCCCAGTCAGAAACTGGCACTGTATACCAGTAGTAAAAATTGTGGGTGCACATAACCCCAATATATTCTTTGAATTCCCAGTCAGACAATGGCACTATATACCAGTAGCAAGAAATGAGGGTATTTATAACCCCAATATATTCTTTGAATTCCCAGTCAGAAACTGGCACTATATGGCAGTAGCAAGAAATGAGGGTATTTGTAACCCCAATATATTCTTTGAATTCCCAGTCAGACAATGGCACTGTATACCAGTAGTAAAAATTGTGGGTGCACGTAACCCCAATATATTCTTTGAATTACCAGTCAGAAACTGGCACTATATGGCAGTAGCAAGAAATGAGGGTATTTGTAACCCCAATATATTCTTTGAATTCCCAGTCAGAAACTGGCACTGTATACCAGTAGTAAAAATTGTGGGTGCACGTAACCCCAATATATTCTTTGAATTCCCAGTCAGACAATGGCACTATATACCAGTAGCAAGAAATGAGGGTATTTATAACCCCAATATATTCTTTGAATTCCCAGTCAGACAATGGCACTGTATACCAGTAGTAAAAATTGTGGGTGCACGTAACCCCAATATATTCTTTGAATTCCCAGTCAGAAACTGGCACTATATGGCAGTAGCAAGAAATGAGGGTATTTATAACCCCAATATATTCTTTGAATTCCCAGTCAGACAATGGCACTGTATACCAGTAGTAAAAATTGTGGGTGCACGTAACCCCAATATATTCTTTGAATTACCAGTCAGAAACTGGCACTATATGGCAGTAGCAAGAAATGAGGGTATTTGTAACCCCAATATATTCTTTGAATTCCCAGTCAGAAACTGGCACTGTATACCAGTAGTAAAAATTGTGGGTGCACGTAACCCCAATATATTCTTTGAATTCCCAGTCAGACAATGGCACTATATACCAGTAGCAAGAAATGAGGGTATTTATAACCCCAATATATTCTTTGAATTACCAGTCAGAAACTGGCACTATATGGCAGTAGCAAGAAATGAGGGTATTTATAACCCCAATATATTCTTTGAATTACCAGTCAGAAACTGGCACTATATGGCAGTAGCAAGAAATGAGGGTATTTATAACCCCAATATATTCTTTGAATTCCCAGTCAGAAACTGGCACTGTATACCAGTAGTAAAAATTGTGGGTGCACGTAACCCCAATATATTCTTTGAATTCCCAGTCAGACAATGGCACTATATGGCAGTAGCAAAAATTGTGGGTGTATATAGCCCCAATTCTATTGCTAGGGGACTTGCAGGGTATTTCTGGGGTGAAGGTGGGGGGGCACACCGTTGGAACGGGTATCGGGGGTATATATCGGGTATACGGGAATACACTGACAGTGTATTCCATTCAGGATCCTGGGAAAGCTGGGTTGCGGCGATTGAGCCCGTCAGTGCCACGTTACACTGACAAGCTTCTCCCTGGAATTTAGCTCTTACAAGAGCTGTTGTGGTTGTCTTCTCCTTCCTATCCTAGCCTGTCCCTGCCTACCCAGAATCTAAGCCCTAGCTAGCTGGACGGAAACCTCCGTCCTCGGTGAATTGCAAGCTCAGAATGACGCGAACCTGGGCGTCGCTGTTCTTTTAAATTAGAGGTCACATGTTTTCGGCAGCCAATGGGTTTTGCCTACTTTTCTCAACGTCACCGGTGTCGTAGTTCCTGTCCCACCTACCCTGCGCTGTTATTGGAGCAAAAAAGGCGCCAGGGAAGGTGGGAGGGGAATCGAGTAATGGCGCACTTTACCACGCGGTGTTCGATTCGATTCGAACATGCCGAACAGCCTAATATCCGATCGAACATGAGTTCGATAGAACACTGTTCGCTCATCTCTAATAATAATAATTAATAATAATAATAAATATGGCACTTGTAATAAACTTATAAAATGTATCCACCACCAAATTCAATATTTTTGATATATTCATCATAATGCTATGTGATGAATGACCAGGACAGACATTTGTAATGTGCTTTTCTCGCACAAAGGAGTCAAAGCGCAGGAAGTGTTGTGGAGTAGGGGATTTAATGGCTGACATGCAGGTGCTCATCCTCAATACCCCTCTAAGGTCTTTTTTTTTTTTTTTTTTTTTTTAGATAATTTGCCTATCCGTATGTTTTTGGTATGTAGGAGGTAAATACAATGAAAAAAAAAAAGTTTGTTGCTTAAGATGTATAAAATGAAGCACACATTACTGTTTCATGTTTTATGACTTATTTTGTCATGTTCATTACCCAGAAAAGTATTTGGTAAGTTAGGTATACTCTATGATGTCCATCTATAAAGGCATTGCTATTAAGAGAGTTCCCTGTGAGGTGTTAAAAATCGAAAAAAGCAGCTGTACCATATAAGATATGCACTTTTGTGAAAATGCAGAGGTTGGGTTTTCTAAAATCTGGTCCTTATGCAGGCTTAAATAGTTCTCTCCTTCAACTGTGAACAAAAAGGCACGTACCTCTCACCAACCTCTGTAACTCCTAAAAAACAGGCAAATCTATTCTCCAGGATGTAATTAGGAGAACAGTGCACTCTGTACGCCGCCCTCTAGAGGGCAGCATCCTTAACATCATGCATGACTCAGTTAAAAAGTCTACTATCATGATGCAGATTTAATTTCCAAATTAGTATTTCTATTCCAAAAGGAACAGATTCCCAGCTATGGACAGCTTTCAGAGAAATTTTGATTTGTGATGGAATTTGTGTGATTAATAAATTTTGTAATATACTTTATTAACAAATTGTGGAAAAACCCTGCATGCAGGGTTCCTCTGTCCGCTTGAGAAGTCGGACATCTTCTCTTGCGGACAGGGAAGGACGCGCACGGAGTGCAAAAGAACGCACCCGATGCCCATTCAAGTGAATGACAGGTGTCACGGACACATCTAGTGTCCGCTCCTAGTGTCCGTGACAGATTTTGAGCGGACACTAGGAGCGGACACTACATGTCGGACACCGACGGTAGTGTGAACGCTCCCTAACAATTAAATTTCAAAAACATTGAGAATTAATAATCTGGAAACCCCCCAAACCATAATATAATATATGTAATATCTGCTGTGAAAGTGTTGTTATCCTCAATTCTTTCCCAAGCTGATAGGAGTTTGCACTTTCTGCAGCCGGTGTTCGTTTGCATCTAGTAATTGCTGTAGTTCTTATGTGATCCGTGCATGCAACAATAACATGAAATGAGCCTGTTGTTCAATGGATTCAGTAATCAGAATATGTGGCTCATCCGACAATTCTCCGTAATTGAAAGATACACAACCTGTAATTTTCCGTCATGAAAATCAGGCAAGCACCCTGACATAGTCAGCTGTTAATTGAAACAGGGTCTTTTACTTTGGGAGTACAATGCAGCACATCATAAACTCGCTCCTCTTCTTCCACCCTTGAAACACAAAGTGATAGGGTATAAGTGGGGTTTGTGATTTTAAGTAGTTGATATTTTAGCTGGCTGCCTGGTGTGTTGTTTTATCTTTTTTAAGGTTGATGAGCTAAATGGAAATCTGGAATATGCATAGTGTACATACAGACTTGTGCTAATCTTTCTACAGTGTTCATTGAATATAAAATCACTTGCCAGCAACAGCAGCTCTCAGAAAATGTATTGAGAAGCAGAATGATTTAGAATGGATCTTTCAGCTTTCCTGACGTGTCTGTTCAAATAAATGGTTATATTCCCCAAGAAATAACCAGTTGAGGGGGTCTTTTCTTAGAGTTCTAGGTTGTGCCATTCCTCTGTTCTTCATCCTTAAAGGGTCTCTATCATTGGGAAAAGTCATATTTAACTAAGCACATCATTGCATAGCCTTTACAAAGGCTATTCCACACCTACCTTTAGTATGTAAATCACCTTTTTTTTTAATGAGTCAATTTTTATTCTTATGCTAATTAACCTCTTGGTGCACCCTGGAAGTCTCATCGTGCACCCTCTGCCTATTGTTTCCTATGTGTGTACAGCACAGGCTGCTGCTGCTGACTTCCTGCTTCCTGTTTGTACACACAGATAGGAAAGAATAGTAGAGAAGAGGCTGATGGGAACTTCCTGTGCTGGATTGAAACTAATTAGCATATGAAAAAACCGGGCTCATTCAAAAACCACTGAGGCAATTTACATTCAAAAGTTACGTGTGGAATGGCCTTTCTAAAGCCTTTCTAATGTGCTTAGTTAAAAATTACTTTTTCCAAAGATAGAGCCCCTTTAAGAGGTGATTTCACGCTATTGTCTAAGGTGTCTCTCACTGGTCAAGACTGATTGGACACTCCCCCAACTGGTAACACCCAGTTGTCAAATTATTCATACATCTCTAGAAGGAATAACTGCAAATAATATGCAAAATTGTAAAGAAAAGATGGTCTAGAATTATTTAATTGGGAATACAATTCCTTAGTGCTTACTAAAACAAATATGACAGGAGAGGCGGACGATCCTCTTTAAATGTAATTTACATTACACGTTCTTTTCATCCATTTGTCACTGGTGGTGAATAGGGATGGTGAAAAGCAAGATGACTTTAAAGGCGCTCTATCACTAGGAAAAGTCATTTTTAACTAATCACATCCTTGCATAGCCTTTAGAAAGTCTATTCCACACTTACCTTTAGTATGTAGATTACCTCACTGGTTTCTGAATAAGTCCGTTTTTATTCATATGCTAATTAGACTGGTGCACGATAGATCATGCACACCTCTCCTATTGTTTTCTATGGGAGGCTGCTGCTGCTGCTGCTGATGACTCAGCTTCCTGTTTGCTTCACACACATAGAAGATAATAGGAGAGAGGAGGATGCTGGGAACTTCCTGAGCTGGCTGGAGGCTCATTAGCATATTAATAAAAACGGACTTATTCAGAGACCACTGAGGCAATCTACATACTAAAGGTAGGTGTGGAATAGTCTTTCTAAAGCCTATGCAAGCATGTGATTAGTTAAAAATGACTTTTCCCAGTGATAGAGCCCCTTTAAGGGATGAAAAGTTCAAAAAATTACAAAGGATGTTATGGATAGCCAAAAGCCACTTTTTCCAAAATATCCTTACATGTGTCTTCCCGCATAGCGAACTATTCATGGAAAGATTGTTTTGTTATAGAAAAGTTAGACATCCTGACTGACATGCACGGAAATGCTCGGTAGGATTCAATATATCCCCACCATACACAAACAGTACAGTTTTGGCTCCTGTAAACTAGTGATTCTTAACATTTTCAAGCCAAGTACCCAATTTGAAAAAAGTTTGAACCATGTACCTTAAATGGACATTGTGGTGTCCATCATGTGACAAATCCCACTCCCGATCATACGTCTTCTGACATCTGCCTCTGTTTGACAGATATTGTGTCCAAGAGATTTGATGATAGTGAGTGGTTTGGCCAGCACTTACCCCCCAGAGCACCGGAAACTGAGCACTTTCCAAGCCTGTTATTTACAGGTCACTGGTTCTCAGCCATGGTGCATACCCCCTGAGACTATATGGCGCACATCCCACAGATTAAGAACTACTGCTGTAGACAACAATGAGCTCAACCATATTAATGTATATTAGCAGAAAAATATGTTTGTGTAATATGTTTGTGTCTCCTGCTGTGTCTTCTAGGTACTTGCCAGACTTCATAAGTGGAGACTTTGATTCCATACAGCCTTCCGTGAAGGAATTCTACCAAAAAAAGGTACTGTATCCTTAATGTATTTTATATATTTTACTTTTTGTTAGATGATCGAGCCCATTGCAAATGTATCAGAAGTCAATTCTTAACCACTTTTAAACAATGCCAGCTCTTGCATCCTTGCCATATGGAAATCTACTGTAACTAACTGGTTTCGCAAAGTAGATGATGTACAATGGATGAGGACCTCGCCATGTCCCTCTGGAAATTATCCATGACTTTTTTTTGTCACCTCACAAATGCTTTGGATCATGTTCCAAGGATTACAGCAATAGAAGCGTTAATGAGTAGAGATGAGCGAATAGTATTCGATCAAATACCTTGCCGCCATGGGAATGCGTGTAAGCGGCCGAACACCAAGGGGTTAAGCGTGATGCACTTAACCCCTTGGTGTTCGGCCGCTTACAAGCATTCTTATGGCGGCGAGGTATTGAATCGAATACTACTCGCTCATCTTTATTAATGAGGTCTTGAAGGGAACTTGTGCCCCTGCCCCAATTTTCTATCAGATCACTGTGGATTACCCCCTTCTCTTCACATTTTTAACCATGCCTTTGTTCCTCCCCATACTGTCCTCTCCCTCCTGGACTTAAGCCATCCCTCCCTTCTTTCTCTTTTTTTCTAGTCCCTTATTCTTTCCTGTCCAGTGTTTGATGGCGATTGTTGGTTTCATGACTGTGTTTGTACATTGTTGTATGTTATCATGCATCTTACTGGTACTTATTTTAGTATCTATATGTAGATTTTAGTGGTATTCTCTTTTTTACTCCAAACTGTCAAATAAAGAACTCATTTAAAAAATAAAAAAATAAAAAAAAATTACCTATTTAATAAAGAAAATCTATTAATTGCTCATTGGCGGCATTTCATTAAGCCTTGAAAAACAGAATTGTCTGACATTATGAATAAAGGTGCTAAACATGCTTTTACAACTTTTTTTCACTGCTTGCTGCAGTTTTGGAAAGTAGGTGGAAAAGGAAGTATTGTCAGGCTGTTGTGATGCAACAAATATATTAAATATGACTTTAAAAAGTAACAAAAAAGTAATAAAAATGTTGCAATATCACTCAAGTAAGGGTTGACATAGGAAGTGAAGTAACAGCTCAGGACATAATTGTGCCAAATTTACAAAGCATCAAAGTATACTAATAGTGGTAGTAACAAATGATCACGATTAGGAATCCTTTCAGTAGTAATGCCGGCGCCATTAAATACTTCATGCCCGGCAGTGCTGTAATTGGTATAATTTACACATTACAGTGGACTCCCTAGAACACATGGACATGGAGGCTCCTGTTCATAATATAATGACATTATACTGCAAAATGGAGGCTCCTATTCAGACAGTCACAATATAATGACACGTATTACAGTAACCACCATTATATTGTGACATGGAGGCTCCCGTTCAGACAGTCCACAAATATAATGACACGTATTACAGTAACCACCATTATATTGTGACATGGAGGCTCCCGTTCAGACAGTCACAATATAATGACACGTATTACAGTAACCACTATTAAACTATAAGAGGGCTCCTGCTCAGACAGTTACAAAGTGTTCTTCTCTCAGTGTGTCTCTTATATTTTACTTTGTATGTACATGAGAAGCTAAGGAGATGATAGTGCTACATCTAATATTCAATAAGCTCATTCCAGAAACAGTTTGATTTTCATTCGCACTGAGGGTAAATATGTACACTAGGCATTTTCCTATACTGAGGGATAGTGAATTATGGATGGTTGATGGTAGAGTACTGTAGAGGAACATTAAAAGCATTAACACTAGGTTCACACTAGTGCTGGACTATCCATTATTCTGCTCTGTTGGAGGACCAGAGCAACGGACAGGTGGACCACTGTAATAGCGGTTACACTCAGATTATAATGGGGCTCCATCACGTGTTTGGTTGTTTTAAAACTGGCAGAGGAAAAAGTCGGTGTCATGTTTTCTGACAAGGTCCAAACATCAGACAAGTTCCTGCATTCCTAGTCATATCCATTGGCAATAGATCAAGACAAAGAATGTCACCATTAAGATTTTTCGAGGAAATAGTTATAACTCTGCAAATCTTTACAAAATATATTTGCAAAAAGATTTAACATTAAGTGTCTACAAAATTATATATGGCTATATTCCTGGGAATACTCATATAGTAAATTGTGGAAGCTTTCAGGGAGTTTGGGGTATCTCTGGTTGTTGTGTACATACGTACCTTGTCCTTTTCTGCACTTACCTTTCTTCACCCACCTGTTTAGTGTCTAATGAGCCATTGACTCAAGAAGTCTCAGTATTCCTGTGAAGATCAGATGCTGTCACTTTTTAGGATAAAGAAACTTTGGGATTGGGACTGGATATTGCATGGAATTTCATAAGACAAATAAGATAGTATGGAGCGTATTTTGTATCTATTCTAAGATTTGCTTATGTTATTGTACTTTACTGAGGCTTGGTTTCCATTATTTGTTTAATTTCTACTTGCATTTAGTTTTAATCTTTTTGTATGTTTATAGGGATGTGAATTGCTTGAAACGCCAGACCAAGACTTTACCGATTTTACAAAGTGCCTTTCAATTTTACAAGATAAAATCCAGCAAAAGAAACTTCAGGTAATTGAACAGATTTATCCAAAATTACAAGACCAACAAAGCAACATAAACATTTAGAAAACACAATTTGAGGATATGGTTATTTTTCGTGTTACACAGTTGCTGATACTTTACTGTTAGAAAAGAATTGAAACCAGAACTTAAAGGGGTATTCCTATTTCACACATTTATAGCACAGTCACAGGATATGGGGCTCTTGTTCTCAAAATAGATGTGTGTCCTAGTCACAAGATGTGTCATATTTATGTGAGAGATGTAAGTCCCAAGTGTAGCTCATAGATGCGGTCCCTGATCCCGTTTCCGTGGCCGCTGAGAAATGCCACCGTTCGTGTCCATTGGACTTCTGAAAACAGATGAGTTTATTGAATGTAATGGAGTCATACAAGTGTGGCTGCAGGATGGGGATCAGGTGGAATCTCTTCTAATGTACACTTATGGCATATCCTGTGCATTTACCATAAATGTGTGATATTGGAATACCCCATTAAAGCACCAATGGTATAGATTGGGGATAAATATTTTCGTAATGGTCATATTAATACAAATAAATTAATATTGACCATTATTTAAAATTATGCATTCTAAGGCTAAGTTCACAGGAGGAATTTGCTGCAGATTCTGCCCAGATTCTGTCTTTCATCGTTTTCAATGTGAGGGAGAGATAGTAGATGGATGCTGAAAAAATAAGGGTGATACTTGATCCTGCCATGGACGCCACGGTTCGAGACTCCATGCTGATTAAGCCCATCCATCTGGACCTAACAAGCGGTGGAAAGCCGCAACCGAATGCCGATGCCCTGCATCAGCATCTCGTCATGGGTTACCGCCACGTGAACTTACCCTTAGTGATAAATCTAGTCCCTTCACTGTTGACTACTTGTAAACAATGCAGCTGTGCTCCAGTTTCTCCTTTTCTTACCTTTTCCTCTTGGCTCAAGTTATCCTGAGACAAGTGGTACAAGATGGCCAACTTTGAAAATAAAACCTTTTGTGTTGCTCACAATACCAGACAGAGTATCGTGATTTCTTTTTTTTTTCAAATGCAATCATCTTACTCATTTCTTGGATTTCTTCCAAGAGTCACATTGCTGCATAGTCTTCCATACACTGTACTGACCTTGTCATGTTGCCTCTTCATCCAATAGATGTGGAGCTCCATTGCCCACTTATGGTTAATAGTTAAAAAAAAAAAAAAAAAAAAAAATACTTGTGTATTTCTATAGTATCCCTTGGAGAAAAATGTTCTTTCTTTTGCATTTATATTTGAAATGTTGCTCGGCCCTTGTATTTTCTCATCTTTATTGTCATTTATATTCTAATGCTCTACTGAAACTTTATTTGTGCCGTGGTGCATATATTTATTTAATTAGCTTATTGTATTTCCCCTGGTCACTTCTTTTAGCAATATATAAATATAAAAGCCCGTGAAAGGCGCTGTAAGACGTGATTTAGAACTTCAATGTATTCTTTGTCTAGTAAAGTTTATTTCCCAACATGTTCTGTGATCTGTATAAATCAAGGCGAAACATTCCTTTTTGTTTTACATGATACATAAATCAAAGCAAGAAACAATTCGTGTTGCTTTTTCCTGTGATTCATAAAGATATTGCAAACCTTTGTTTCTTGCATTTGTTATTCCTCATTAGCTGCTTTGTGACTTGTTTGTACCTAATATGAGCTTTATTGCTTATTTGTATACAAGAAGAAATCAAGGATAAATATATCTGCCTCCAGTTATAAAGCAAAGCATTTACAAAGCAAATGGAGTAACATTGTGTTCCTCGCCAATTGTCTTCATGCGTGAGCTACATTTCTATGCCATAAAGCAAATGTGCAGACAGAACATATAGAAGTATATAAGCGTGCCTTGCAATAAGCTTACTACTTACGGTGTGAGTTTATCTTTGTTAAATTTAAAGGGAATCTGTTACGTGGTTTTTCCACCCTAAACTGGATCCAGTGTGTGCAATATCAAGTAATGACCTTTCTTATGATGCCTTCACTAAGATTTCTTTTGCTGCAAAGTCAAGTTATAAGCTTTAAAAACCTTAGATTGAGATATGCAGATTTAACGTAAATAGTCGCGGGGGCAGCATTATCTATACATGCAGTCATTGCGCTAAATTAAGCATCTTCCTAAATAGATCCACTCACAATGATCCAGCCACTAAATTCCCCAATGAGCTGTTATAAGCGCCAGGGAAAATTCCGGGCAGTTCCTCTGCTGACAGCAGCTAGGTAGCCCAGGTTATAGGAACCTTCCCCCCCCCCCCCCAAGTCACGTGAAGTCAATATAACTTGAATATAAACAGTGGTTTATCATCATGATGGGTAGCACTCTAGTGTTTTTTACTACATCTGCAGGCAACTATTTTAACTATGTAGGTAGGTGCTAGCATCTGCCCGTGACTTTGTCTGTGGCTTATTGGTGTTGATGATCCACCTATATTCAGCAAATTGCTTCCGTCAATGGTTCGCCTGCTCCAGCATTTCAGCAGCTCTCAAGCTGGCCTGCCGCTAAACTTGTTCCTTGCACCATGTCTGTGATTGTTCCGGTATCTCAGCAGCTCCCTAGGTTGCTATATAGTGAGCGTGTTGTTGGCATTGATGATCCGCCTGCTCCGGCATTTCAGCAACTCTAAGAGCCGATTGACGCCTGGCTTGTTCAGTCCTCCTCAGCTCCGCTTTAGGAGAAGTCTGTTGACTTCTGGCTATCTTCATAGCTCTTGTTTTTTGAGAATTTTGCGACAAATTAGATTCTTTTTCCTGGCATGCTTAAAATTAGGAAACTTTCCCATCTCAGTGTGACTGCTTAGAGTGTATTGTCTAAGTTTATTGGGAGAAACCATACAATTGAATTCTAGTACCAGTCGGGCCACCTATAGCTTCGATACAAGATAAGATATGAGATAAGGTTGGGTTTGGAGGTATAAACATTATATATGGTATTCTGTAGCACAGTTGACTGCAGATTTAGCAACTGGGCCTGTATATCCTGCACACTCATAGGTTGCCAGTTAGCATCCCTTCTGGTCCCATAAATACTCAATAAGTGATAAATCTGGCGGAGACAAACCTGGCAATCCTTTCTGTGTAGGGAGAAAGCATTTTCATTTGATAGTTGAAACCCTGCTATGAGAGGCAACACATGTGGCTGTAGGATGTCCTGCACGTACCACTCAGCTGTTAGTGTCATTCATATCGCTACTAGGAGTGACTGTCTGTCATATGTGATGGCTCCTCAGATCTTCACACCAGTGGTTGGAGTAGTGTCTCTCTCCACAGTAAAGGCAGGATTGAAGCGCCAACCTTCAGGCGCCTTCATTATTAAACCATACTGTCATCAGATCCCAAACAGTACCTGGATTTGTTGCTAAAGATGATTTGGTTCCTGTCCATAGCAGTCCAGGTTTCAAGTCCATGACTCTACTAAAACGAAGGTGATGGCTATCTGTCAATGAGAGGACATGTAATGTGTGCTGTTATACCAAACTTCCATCTGTGAAGTGCCTGGAAATTGTCCAGACAGAGAAAGAAGTGTGCAAAGAAGGTGCTTCTGAATGGTGGGAGCTGATCATGTTTGTTGGGGGGATCAAGGGATTCTCTCTTCTGGTGGGTTGCCTGGGCCTTCTTGAGCCTATTTATTGTGTGTGCGCCCTCACATAACCACTGCTCCTTATACCTCTTAACAGCAAGGTCATAACAGGCTAGATGGTGGGCAATTTATAAAAATTACTTCTCTTGCGCTATTCTTGTTTCCCCCTTGCACAGTCTGTCAATTGGGCAAAATGTTTTTGGATGCATCATGGAGGCATGTTAAACAGTCATCCATCTGTCAACGCGAAGTGCACTACCCAAATGTCATCATGGGAAGCAATATTACGCCCCCTTGTGGCAAGACCCAGGGTCTAATCAGACCTCGCCTGTAATCACTTACTTATGTGCCTGTATGTTACTCAACATTGGCAACTCAACATTCCTTTATTTTTTTTATTTTTATTTTTTGTCAAAAAATACAAACCTTAAATAGCCTTTATCCCGATTCTACCCTGTACTGTTGTAGTATGCTACACTGAGTATGCATTTCCCTAGAAATGCTGTACTGGGCACTTGCAGGTAGTAGCTTTATTATACTGCTGACACCCTGATGTAATAGGATTACAGGAAACTGCATAGTTATGTGTGCTAGTGTGTTCCCATAGCTCCCTTTCACTTCTATAGCAATTGCAGAAATAGTGTATAGCAGTGGTCAAGAATTGCTATCTCATCCATCTATCAAGATCAACAATAAAAGGTTCTTTTCTAATTTATTAAAGATCTTTTTCTTTATTTACAGTGGACTGTAATCTTTGTTTCTTCATATACATTATGTATTGTAACACTAATGGCAACTTTTAGGTGCTGCAAGGCTGCAGAATCATTCCTGCTGCTGACCCACAGGTTTGGTAGTAGCTACAAAATTTGTCTTCACAGGTCACTTGGAGGATAGTTCCATGGACGGTGGCTCTGCTTTCCTTCTAGTGCCATACCTGTGTATAGGTTACTACAGAGGCCAATAGTTGCAGTGGGTATCTGACCACAAATGCCACGTTAACACTTCTGGTCTGCGAAGGACCAAAACTGGTGCCAGCACAGGAATGGGGCACACTTCAAATAATCTGTATTCCAATTTTTTTTTTTTTTTTTGTCATTACAAAGTCCTGTTCTATTTTTATTATTATTGTTATTATTATTATTATTATTATTATTATTATTATTATTATGTCGGACAATTCTGTTAATATCACAATTACTTTGAACGGTAAAGAGACAATTTCTACGTGTGCTTTATTTACCATTACTTATCATACTTTGCCCAACATACTAATTACTGATGTTGACCTGCGCTGCCACCACTTTACTTTCACTTAGGCATAATGGGAACTTCTCTGTATGATAAATGGTCATTCTTTATCACCTCATCTATAAGAATGTTAATGATACAGATGCTTTTATTAATTAGTATTTTGTGGAGCTATAAGGCTATGTGCATCATTAGATCAGATGACTTCTGCGTTTGTGACCGATTCCCTTGCCACTCTTAAATGAAAATAGATCTCTTTGTGATAGACCCCATAAATCTAATCATTGGGGGTTTTCATTGCTTAGTGTTGTACAGTAAAAATACATTTTACCTTTCAAAACCTTCAGTAAATAATGGAAGTTGTTGTTAAAAGCTGATATAGGGACACGCATCCATAGAAAATCAGCAATATATGGTTATATGATGAAGATGGAGCTGAACAGTGTTTGTCATTGTGTTGTCCTCCATCATTGTTATTCTTTACAGAGGCGTAACTAAAGGTTTAGCACGGGTGGGGGGTAAACACATCTAAAGGTTGCCCCCAACTCAAGTTTACCAATATTATTACCATACGGTGACTGTACAGTGGTAGATAGTGGCTTTACATAGGTCTGTGAAGATCATTTAGATGAATACAGTGGTGACTTGTGATGTCTCTGACTGTAACAGTTCACATTTCTCCATTTCGACGCCATTAATACTACTTCCACCTGATGCTACCCCCAAATTATAAAATATATAATATAAAAATTCGTTGGAAATGAGTAATATACCTGTGTGGCTCTGTCATTTTTAATAATGTCCCTATGTGCCCTGGAAAATCAGTTTAATATTGCCCCTTATATTATTATTGCAACTTATAATCATACTTTCCCCACTGACCTTCTTTGTAAATCATACCCCCGTATATTAGTTATTCCCTTATATATTGCTCCAGGTCCTTTCTTAAAGGGATTCTACTATTAAAATCTAATTTTTTGTCGGTCACACGTAGGAATAGCATTAAGAAAGGCTATTCTTCTCCTACCTTTAGATGTCTTCTCCGCGTTTCTCCGGTTTTCGTCGGTATTGAAATGCGTTCTCTCGCAACACTGGGGGCAGTTCCCAGTGCTCAAACAGCACTAGGGGCATCCCCAATGCTGTGAGAGAACTCTCCAGCGCCGCCTCTATCTTCTTCAGGAACGGCCTCTTCACGCGTCTTCTTACGGCGCTGGGGGTCAAACATCTAGGCCTCGGGCAGAGCCGCCTGTGCATGCCCGCGGCAACAAGAAAAATGTCCACTTACACAGTAAGTAAGCGGCCATTTTCTTGTGGCCTGTGGACATGTGCAGTCGGCTCTGCCCGAGTCTGTTTGAACACTGGGGTCCGACGATAACCGGCATTTCTATGGAACGGCGGCACGGAGAAGACATCTAAAGGTAGGAGATGAATAGCCTTTCTTAAAGCTATCCCTACGTGTGACCAACAAATAATTTGATTTTAATGGTAGAATCCCTTTAAGCTTACAATGCCAAATTAACCTCTTATATGTAAAAATATACATATTTGTGTAAAACATTATACTTACCTACCTCCAATGTCTTGAGGAGCCTGTCACCACTGCTCAATGCATAGCACCAGGTTGTCTGCGTCCTGACACATTGCCATGCAGACATTGATGTAGTTGATGTGTAATTTGTGTTGCCCCCCTCCCCTCCGCTAGTTACTCTTCTCATTCTCATTAATAATGAGGCAGCACTCTTATTTTACTTTTTAGCTGTAGCCTAGAACAACTCTCACCAAGGATTTATATCTTTGATACTGTAGTCAGATTTGCACAAGTAAAATCCACAGTGGATTATGGTACAAAGTAAGGATAAGATTTCAAAAATCTCTTCAATATGCTGGGGACTTTTTCCACACAATATTGATATGCGTTACAGATTTTAAGATTTGCAACGTGTCAATTTCTATTGTGGATCCTCACAGTAGATTTTATCTCTTTCAGTGCAGAAGGGGATGCATCTTTGCTGAATCTTACACTTAAGGACTAAACTGTCGGCAAATTTACACACAGAGTCTTACCCTTACTGAGAAGCCATTGCTAAAGACTGTCTAAACAATACAATATGATGTATACCATTACACTCCTGAATCTGATCACCAGTCACTATTTGTCCTGATAATGTTATTTTTCAGAAGTTAGTAAAAATAAAAAATAACTAAAATATACTGAAAGTATTAATTTGTAATATTAAAGAATAGACATGCATTTATATTATTACATACAGTATGTTTCCATGGAGATGGATTACTGAATTTATTAACATATTGCAGTTTTTCTCTCTTCTGATCATATTTTCTATGTGTGTGTGAATCACTAATGATCTATAGGAGAGTGAGGACTTTAAAAATTAACTGTAGTTCATGTGGTAATGTAGTTTTTCCATTATGTGTCCAATGTAGACGTAGAAGGTGTTAAGATTTTAAAGACTTATCTAGAATACTATTTTTTTAAATGTAGATTGTGAGCCCCATATCTGGCTCACAATGTACATTTTTTTCCCTATCAGTATGTCTTTGGAGTATGGGAGGAAATCCACGCAAGCACAGGGAGAACATACAAACTCCTTGCAGGTGTTGTTCCTGGCGGACTCTAGGACTCCAGCGCTGCAAGGCATAGGGACAGCGCTGTTTTGCCCTTAGAATACTATTTTTTTAAATGGGCTCTATCAGCAAAATTGTACTGCATGAGCCCCACATATGCCTGAATAGCCTTTAAAGAGGCTATTGAGGCACCACTAATCTTATTTTAACCCCCCCTCCCGTTTTAAAATAATACCCTAAAAACGAATATGCAAATGATACTTACTAGAGATGAGCGAACAGTGTTCTATCGAACACATGTTCGATCGGATATCAGGGTGTTCGCCATGTTCGAATCGAATCGAACACCGCGTGGTAAAGTGCGCCAAAATTCGATTCCCCTCCCACCTTCCCTGGCGCCTTTTTTGCACCAATAACAGCGCAGGGGAGGTGGGACAGGAACTACGACACCGGGGGCATTGAAAAAAATTGGAAAAAGTCATTGGCTGCCGAAATCAGGTGACCTCCATTTTAGACGAATAGTGGATTTCAAATCCGGGTCATATGAGAATGTGAACTTTGTGACTATGAGACAGGGATAGCTGTACAGGCAGGGATAGCTAGGGATAACCTTTATTTAGGGGGGAATGTTATTAAAAATAACTTTTTGGGGCTCTATCGGGTGTGTAATTGTGATTTTTGTGAGATAAACTTTTTCCCATAGGGATGCATTGGCCAGCGCTGATTGGCCGAATTCCGTACTCTGGCCAATCAGTGCTGGCCAATGCATTCTATTAGCTTGATGAAGCAGAGTGTGCACAAGGGTTCAAGCGCACCCTCGGCTCTGATGTAGCAGAGCCGAGGCTGCACAAGGGTTCAAGCGCACCCTCGGCTCTGATGTAGGAGAGCCGAGGGTGCACTTGAACCCTTGTGCACCCTCAGCTCTGCTACATCAGAGCCGAGGGTGCGCTTGAACCCTTGTGCACACTCTGCTTCATCAAGCTAATAGAATGCATTGGCCAGCGCTGATTGGCCAATGTATTCTATTAGCCTGATGAAGTAGAGCTGAATGTGTGTGCTAAGCACACACATTCAGCTCTACTTCATCGGGCTAATAGAATGCATTGGCCAGCGCTGATTGGCCAGAGTACGGAACTCGACCAATCAGCGCTGGCTCTGCTGGAGGAGGCGGAGTCTAAGATCGCTCCACACCAGTCTCCATTCAGGTCCGACCTTAGACTCCGCCTCCTCCGGCAGAGCCAGCGCTGATTGGCCGAAGGCTGGCCAATGCATTCCTATGCGAATGCAGAGACTTAGCAGTGCTGAGTCAGTTTTGCTCAACTACACATCTGATGCACACTCGGCACTGCTACATCAGATGTAGCAATCTGATGTAGCAGAGCCGAGGGTGCACTAGAACCCCTGTGCAAACTCAGTTCACGCTAATAGAATGCATTGGCCAGCGCTGATTGGCCAATGCATTCTATTAGCCCGATGAAGTAGAGCTGAATGTGTGTGCTAAGCACACACATTCAGCACTGCTTCATCACGCCAATACAATGCATTAGCCAGTGCTGATTGGCCAGAGTACGGAATTCGGCCAATCAGCGCTGGCCAATGCATTCTATTAGCCCGATGAAGCAGAGCTGAATGTGTGTGCTAAGCACACACATTCAGCACTGCTTCATCACGCCAATACAATGCATTAGCCAGTGCTGATTGGCCAGAGTACGGAATTCGGCCAATCAGCGCTGGCTCTGCTGGAGGAGGCGGAGTCTAAGGTCGGACCTGAATGGAGACTGGTGTGGAGCGATCTTAGACTCTGCCTCCTCCAGCAGAGCCAGCGCTGATTGGCCGAATTCCGTACTCTGGCCAATCAGCGCTGGCCAATGCATTCTATTAGCCCGATGAAGTAGAGCTGAATGTGTGTGCTAAGCACACACATTCAGCACTGCTTCATCACGCCAATACAATGCATTAGCCAGTGCTGATTGGCCAGAGTACGGAATTCGGCCAATCAGCGCTGGCTCTGCTGGAGGAGGCAGAGTCTAAGGTCGGACCTGAATGGAGACTGGTGTGGAGCAATCTTAGACCCTGCCTCCTCCAGCAGAGCCAGCGCTGATTGGCCGAATTCCGTACTCTGGCCAATCAGCACTGGCTAATGCATTGTATTGGCGTGATGAAGCAGTGCTGAATGTGTGTGCTTAGCACACACATTCAGCTCTACTTCATCGGGCTAATAGAATGCATTGGCCAGCGCTGATTGGCCGAATTCCGTACTCTGGCCAATCAGCACTGGCTAATGCATTGTATTGGCGTGATGAAGCAGTGCTGAATGTGTGTGCTTAGCACACACATTCAGCTCTACTTCATCGGGCTAATAGAATGCATTGGCCAGCGCTGATTGGCCAGAGTACGGAATTCGGCCAATCAGCGCTGGCTCTGCTGGAGGAGGCGGAGTCTAAGATCGCTCCACACCAGTCTCCATTCAGGTCCGACCTTAGACTCCGCCTCCTCCAGCAGAGCCAGCGCTGATTGGCCGAATTCCGTACTCTGGCCAATCAGCACTGGCTAATGCATTGTATTGGCGTGATGAAGCAGTGCTGAATGTGTGTGCTTAGCACACACATTCAGCTCTACTTCATCGGGCTAATAGAATGCATTGGCCAGCGCTGATTGGCCGAATTCTGTACTCTGGCCAATCAGCACTGGCTAATGCATTGTATTGGCGTGATGAAGCAGTGCTGAATGAGTGTGCTTAGCACACACATTCAGCTCTACTTCATCGGGCTAATAGAATGCATTGGCCAATCAGCGCTGGCCAATGCATTCTATTAGCGTGAACTGAGTTTGCACAGGGGTTCTAGTGCACCCTCGGCTCTGCTACATCAGATTGCTACATCTGATGTAGCAGTGCCGAGTGTGCATCAGATGTGTAGTTGAGCAAAACTGACTCAGCACTGCTAAGTCTCTGCATTCGCATAGGAATGCATTGGCCAGCCTTCGGCCAATCAGCGCTGGCTCTGCCGGAGGAGGCGGAGTCTAAGGTCGGACCTGAATGGAGACTGGTGTGGAGCGATCTTAGACTCCGCCTCCTCCAGCAGAGCCAGCGCTGATTGGTCGAGTTCCGTACTCTGGCCAATCAGCACTGGCCAATGCATTTCTATGGGGAAAAGTTAGCTTGCGAAAATCGCAAACTGACAGGGATTTCCATGAAATAAAGTGACTTTTATGCCCCCAGACATGCTTCCCCTGCTGTCCCAGTGTCATTCCAGGGTGTTGCTATCATTTCCTGGGGTGTCATAGTGGACTTGGTGACCCTCCAGACACGAATTTGGGTTTCCCCCTTAACGAGTTTATGTTCCCCATAGACTATAATGGGGTTCGAAACCCATTCGAACACTCGAACAGTGAGCGGCTGTTCGAATCGAATTTCGAACCTCGAACATTTTAGTGTTCGCTCATCTCTAATACTTACCCATGCACGGTTCTTCTACTAGCAATGCCCTCCTGTCCTGGCTATTCCCCACCTTGATCTTCTGTTCTTCCGGGGGTTTTGGGTCAAATCCTGTGCATGCACAGTACCGCTCCATCCAGAGCGCTACTGCGCACGCTCTGGGGCCATTTTTGTAGTAGTTCTAAGTTCCCTTTAGAACAACGCGAGTGTATTGGCAGATTCAGCTACATTTGGTGAGAACAGGTAACAATTTCATGTTTTGGTGGTCATAACCATAATATTAACCATAAATGCTACCAATAAGGCTATGTTCATATGTCCACTGGAGTATCCATTGGAGACTTCATCGCAATGTCCACCTGAAATTGACGGGCAAAAATAATTGGACTCGATAAGTCACCACTATTTTAGCAGTCTGCTTGTCCATTGTTCTGGTCCTGTGATGGACAAGGACAACAGACAGCAAACAAATGTGAATCTAACAAGCTGGATCTTCCAATAATCTGCTAATAAATGCCCATAAAGCTTTACCGTACACTATGCACAACACAGTGCATGATTCTCTATTCTAATCTATTCAGTTTTATTGTATGTTATAATTAGAGATGAGCGAACAGTGTTCTATCGAACACATGTTCGATCGGATATCAGGGTGTTCGCCATGTTCGAATCGAATCGAACACCACGTGGTAAAGTGCGCCAAAATTCGATTCCCCTCCCACCTTCCCTGGCGCCTTTTTTGCACCAATAACAGCGCAGGGGAGGTGGGACAGGAACTACGACACTGGGGGCATTGAAAAAAATTGGAAAAAGTCATTGGCTGCCGAAATCAGGTGACCTCCATTTTAGACGAATAGTGGATTTCAAATCCGGGTCATATGAGAATGTGAACTTTGTGACTATGAGACAGGGATAGCTGTACAGGCAGGGATAGCTAGGGATAACCTTTATTTAGGGGGGAATGTTATTAAAAATAACTTTTTGGGGCTCTATCGGGTGTTTAATTGTGATTTTTGTGAGATAAACTTTTTCCCATAGGGATGCATTGGCCAGCGCTGATTGGCCGAATTCCGTACTCTGGCCAATCAGTGCTGGCCAATGCATTCTATTAGCTTGATGAAGCAGAGTGTGCACAAGGGTTCAAGCGCACCCTCGGCTCTGATGTAGCAGAGCCGAGGCTGCACAAGGGTTCAAGCGCACCCTCGGCTCTGATGTAGGAGAGCCGAGGGTGCACTTGAACCCTTGTGCACCCTCAGCTCTGCTACATCAGAGCCGAGGGTGCGCTTGAACCCTTGTGCACACTCTGCTTCATCAAGCTAATAGAATGCATTGGCCAGCGCTGATTGGCCAATGTATTCTATTAGCCTGATGAAGTAGAGCTGAATGTGTGTGCTAAGCACACACATTCAGCTCTACTTCATCGGGCTAATAGAATGCATTGGCCAGCGCTGATTGGCCAGAGTACGGAACTCGACCAATCAGCGCTGGCTCTGCTGGAGGAGGCGGAGTCTAAGATCGCTCCACACCAGTCTCCATTCAGGTCCGACCTTAGACTCCGCCTCCTCCGGCAGAGCCAGCGCTGATTGGCCGAAGGCTGGCCAATGCATTCCTATGCGAATGCAGAGACTTAGCAGTGCTGAGTCAGTTTTGCTCAACTACACATCTGATGCACACTCGGCACTGCTACATCAGATGTAGCAATCTGATGTAGCAGAGCCGAGGGTGCACTAGAACCCCTGTGCAAACTCAGTTCACGCTAATAGAATGCATTGGCCAGCGCTGATTGGCCAATGCATTCTATTAGCCCGATGAAGTAGAGCTGAATGTGTGTGCTAAGCACACACATTCAGCACTGCTTCATCAAGCCAATACAATGCATTAGCCAGTGCTGATTGGCCAGAGTACGGAATTCGGCCAATCAGCGCTGGCTCTGCTGGAGGAGGCGGAGTCTAAGGTCGCTCCACACCAGTCTCCATTCAGGTCCGACCTTAGACTCCGCCTCCTCCGGCAGAGCCAGCGCTGATTGGCCGAAGGCTGGCCAATGCATTCCTATGCGAATGCATACTTAGCAGTGCTGAGTCAGTTTTGCTCAACTACACATCTGATGCACACTCGGCACTGCTACATCAGATGTAGCAATCTGATGTAGCAGAGCCGAGGGTGCACTAGAACCCCTGTGCAAACTCAGTTCACGCTAATAGAATGCATTGGCCAGCGCTGATTGGCCAATGCATTCTATTAGCCCGATGAAGTAGAGCTGAATGTGTGTGCTAAGCACACACATTCAGCACTGCTTCATCAAGCCAATACAATGCATTAGCCAGTGCTGATTGGCCAGAGTACGGAATTCGGCCAATCAGCGCTGGCTCTGCTGGAGGAGGCGGAGTCTAAGGTCGGACCTGAATGGAGACTGGTGTGGAGCGATCTTAGACTCCGCCTCCTCCAGCAGAGCCAGCGCTGATTGGTCGAGTTCCGTACTCTGGCCAATCAGCGCTGGCCAATGCATTCTATTAGCCCGATGAAGTAGAGCTGAATGTGTGTGCTTAGCACACACATTCAGCTCTACTTCATCAGGCTAATAGAATACATTGGCCAATCAGCGCTGGCCAATGCATTCTATTAGCTTGATGAAGCAGAGTGTGCACAAGGGTTCAAGCGCACCCTCGGCTCTGATGTAGCAGAGCTGAGGGTGCACAAGGGTTCAAGTGCACCCTCGGCTCTCCTACATCAGAGCCGAGGGTGCGCTTGAACCCTTGTGCACACTCTGCTTCATCAAGCTAATAGAATGCATTGGCCAGCACTGATTGGCCAGAGTACGGAATTCGGCCAATCAGCGCTGGCCAATGCATTCTATTAGCCCGATGAAGTAGAGCTGAATGTGTGTGCTAAGCACACACATTCAGCACTGCTTCATCACGCCAATACAATGCATTAGCCAGTGCTGATTGGCCAGAGTACGGAATTCGGCCAATCAGCGCTGGCTCTGCTGGAGGAGGCGGAGTCTAAGATCGCTCCACACCAGTCTCCATTCAGGTCCGACCTTAGACTCCGCCTCCTCCAGCAGAGCCAGCGCTGATTGGTCGAGTTCCGTACTCTGGCCAATCAGCGCTGGCCAATGCATTCTATTAGCCCGATGAAGTAGAGCTGAATGTGTGTGCTTAGCACACACATTCAGCTCTACTTCATCGGGCTAATAGAATGCATTGGCCAGCGCTGATTGGCCGAATTCCGTACTCTGGCCAATCAGCACTGGCTAATGCATTGTATTGGCTTGATGAAGCAGTGCTGAATGTGTGTGCTTAGCACACACATTCAGCTCTACTTCATCGGGCTAATAGAATGCATTGGCCAATCAGCGCTGGCCAATGCATTCTATTAGCGTGAACTGAGTTTGCACAGGGGTTCTAGTGCACCCTCGGCTCTGCTACATCAGATTGCTACATCTGATGTAGCAGTGCCGAGTGTGCATCAGATGTGTAGTTGAGCAAAACTGACTCAGCACTGCTAAGTCTGCATTCGCATAGGAATGCATTGGCCAGCCTTCGGCCAATCAGCGCTGGCTCTGCCGGAGGAGGCGGAGTCTAAGGTCGGACCTGAATGGAGACTGGTGTGGAGCGACCTTAGACTCCGCCTCCTCCAGCAGAGCCAGCGCTGATTGGCCGAATTCCGTACTCTGGCCAATCAGCACTGGCTAATGCATTGTATTGGCTTGATGAAGCAGTGCTGAATGTGTGTGCTTAGCACACACATTCAGCTCTACTTCATCGGGCTAATAGAATGCATTGGCCAGCGCTGATTGGCCGAATTCCGTACTCTGGCCAATCAGCACTGGCTAATGCATTGTATTGGCTTGATGAAGCAGTGCTGAATGTGTGTGCTTAGCACACACATTCAGCTCTACTTCATCGGGCTAATAGAATGCATTGGCCAATCAGCGCTGGCCAATGCATTCTATTAGCGTGAACTGAGTTTGCACAGGGGTTCTAGTGCACCCTCGGCTCTGCTACATCAGATTGCTACATCTGATGTAGCAGTGCCGAGTGTGCATCAGATGTGTAGTTGAGCAAAACTGACTCAGCACTGCTAAGTCTGCATTCGCATAGGAATGCATTGGCCAGCCTTCGGCCAATCAGCGCTGGCTCTGCCGGAGGAGGCGGAGTCTAAGGTCGGACCTGAATGGAGACTGGTGTGGAGCTATCTTAGACTCCGCCTCCTCCAGCAGAGCCAGCGCTGATTGGTCGAGTTCCGTACTCTGGCCAATCAGCACTGGCCAATGCATTTCTATGGGGAAAAGTTAGCTTGCGAAAATCGCAAACTGACAGGGATTTCCATGAAATAAAGTGACTTTTATGCCCCCAGACATGCTTCCCCTGCTGTCCCAGTGTCATTCCAGGGTGTTGGTATCATTTCCTGGGGTGTCATAGTGGACTTGGTGACCCTCCAGACACGAATTTGGGTTTCCCCCTTAACGAGTTTATGTTCCCCATAGACTATAATGGGGTTCGAAACCCATTCGAACACTCGAACAGTGAGCGGCTGTTCGAATCGAATTTCGAACCTCGAACATTTTAGTGTTCGCTCATCTCTAGTTATAATGATGAACTTTGTGGACAGATTTCTACAGCATCCTCGTATCATTGATCTGAAATGATTAAAAAGAGTCAGTCAACTTGTATGCGGAGTTCCTTTTAATTTAAGCACTGAAACTTGCATGACAAGCTGTCTTTCCTCTTTGTCCCATCAAGAAGCGTAGCCATTATTCCTTCTGAGAGAATGCAGGCTTTCATTTAGTTACGATTCATTAGTCATGTATTGAAATTGGAAACGACTTGACACTGGGGATCCCAACTGGATATTTTACACTGGCTGTCAGGTAGCAGGCATATTCTTTGTTTTTTTCTTTATGCTGTTATTGCAAGAAAAGGATATAAAACTTCACAGCCCTATTCTCCGACCGCTCGTTGTACTTTTCTGCATTCGCTGGAGTTGTATTTTACCAGCTTATTAAAATGTACTTTACTATTATTGCTTTAGTCAGATCATTTGTTTTTAGTTGGATCTGATTAACTTTCTTTTCTCCTCTTCAGCCCTGGAAACGGCCTCTTTTCTTTGCTTTAAATGCATCAAACTGGTAGACCACAGAAATTCATTGTTTGAAGCTGGCCATGAAGTATTTTAATCCCTTTTTGAAGTCTTTTTGGTTTTCTTTATGTATGAGCCGTCAGCGCCCTCAGCGTCACTAATTTAACGCAAGGTGTATTTATCACTATAACAAAAGACTACATTTATTGTCTTTTTATTTAATACTAGCTGGTACCCGCGACTTCGTCTGCAGTGATTGTAGCAGTGGGTATATACAGGCGCGGGTAAGGTTTTCGTAGTGTGTATAAGGTATGGGATATGAAATGTAACTTTGTATCTTGTTGTTTCTGTAATTCAGAGAATACGTGAGACTTTTGTGTTGAAGTTACTTTGTATTTGAGCTATTTGAGCTGCTATATATACGGTGTTGTGAGAAACTTTATATAGTGACTTTGGGACAGAGGGATTTGAAGTTAACCCTTTCCCGCCGATGGCATTTTTTGATTTTCGTTTTTCGTTTTTGACTCCCCTCCTTCTAAACCCCATAACTTTTTTATTTCTCCACTCCCAGAGTCATATGAGGTCTTAATTTTTCCTGCGACAAATTTTTCTTCATGATGCCACCATTATTTATTCTATATAATGTACTGGGAAGCAGGGAAACAATTCAGAATGGGGTGGATTTGAAGAAAAAATGCATTTCTGCGACTTTCTTAGGGGCTTTGGTTTTACGGCGTTCACTGTGCAACCAAAATGACATGTCCCCTGTATTCAGTGTTTCGGTACAGTTCCGGGGATACCAAATTTATATGGTTTTATTTACATTTCGACCCCTTAAAAAAAATTCAAAACTGTGTTAAAAAATAATTTTTTGAAAAGTCGCCATATTCCGACAGCCGTAACTTTTTTATACGTGCGTGTACAGGGATGTATAGGGCGTCTTTTTTTGCGGGACCAGGTGTACTTTGTAGTTCTACCATTTTCGGGAAATGTTATTGCTTTGATCACTTTTTATTCAAATTTTTATCAGAATCAAAACAGTGAAAAAACGGCGGTTTGGTACTTTTGACCATTTTTCCGGCTACGGCTTTTACCGAACAGGAAAAATATTTGTATAGCTTTGTAGAGCGGGCAATTTCGGACGTGGGGATACCTAACATGTATGTGTTTCACAGTGTTTAAGTACTTTTATATGTGTTCTAGGGAAAGGGGGGTGATTTGAATTTTTAATCCTTTATATATATTTTTTTATATTTTTTTCCTTTTTTTAAACTTTTTTTTTTGCATTTATTAGACCGCCTAGGGGTATTGACATAGGTGGGCGGTGTCGCGGATTGTCAGAGCGGTGGGGTCGGCAAACATGGCTGCTCCGGAGCATTAAAGAGAAACCTCCTGGAGTATCGGTAAGGTGAGGGGCAAAGTGGTAAAGTATATGTATATGAGATTGTGTGGGGTTAGGGGTGAGGCTGCAGAGGGCAATATGAATTTTGTGGCTTGCTATGGTCCAAAGTGTGTGAGATTGCAGAGATGGTGGTGTGAGTTTGGGTTTTGTGGGGGTCCTGGCACAAACGTATGTGCGCTATTGTGACGAAAAGTAGCCTATTGCGCAATCGGGTGTATTAACTATGTTTGTGGAAAATTTCAGCCAAATCGGTGGAGCTGTTTTTCCGTGATTGAGGAACAAACATCCGAACATGCAAACATCCAAACACACAAACACACAAACCCACAAACTCACAAACTTTCACATTTATAATATTAATAGGATTTAACTATTGTATGTAGCTGAAATAATTACCGTATATACTCGAGTATAAGCCGAGTTTTTCAGCACAGTTTTTGTGCTGAAAAAGCCCCCCTCAACTTATACTCGAGACAAGCAAAAAAAAAAAAATAAAAAAAATAAAATAAAATATATATATATATATATATATATATATATATATATATATATATATATTTTTTTTTTTTTGGGGGGGGGTGTCTATGACCAGCCGCAATAGTAATGTATAGAATGTATTAGGTATCCCTGTGTCTGAAAGTGCCCGGTCTACTGAATATAGGGTATCTGCAGTGCTCTTGTTCCATCGGGAAGCGGTTAATACGAACACTGCAGGTACCCTATATTCAGGCAGGCTGAATTCCAAGTGGAGGAAAAAAAAAAAAAAAACAGCCCTCAAGCTCAGGGAAGGGGCAGACAGACAACCAAAGCACCCCCTCTCCTTCTCAGCACCCAGCAACTACTGCACCCAAAAGGTCCGACCATTTTAATTTTTAAAAATTTTCAGTAGCTGCTGCATTTCCCCCCTAGGCTTATACTCGAGTCAAGTTTTCCCAGTTTTTTGTGGTAAAATTAGTGGCCTCTGCTTATATTCAGGTCAGATTATACTCAAGTATATATGGTATATGAATTATTACAGTTACTTTTAGGATTGTGAGCCTTTGTCCCCCTTATTTGGTATTTCTAAAAAAGTGTTTATTCACTTGGACTGGAGAAAAGTGTGTGTTTTGGCTTTTAAAGAGTGAAAATAGACTACGAAAATACTCCAGGTAATCTCTATAAATATTAATAAACCTTAATTTAATAATCATTTCAGTTTAACCAGCAACCTGGATATAGATAGCAGCCCTTGTGAAATGATGCCTACCTTATTACCATTCAATAGACTATTAGGGAAATCTAATTATTCTGTCCAAGGTGTAGTCCATGTGTAAATTGTGTCTTGCTCTGGGTTTTGCTAGTTAATTGTCAATAGGGATAAACTGTTTAAAGATGATTAAAACAGAATACAGTAATTACATAAAGTGTTACAAACAACACTGCTGCAATAGAAGATGTGCAAAATGTAATGGTTAAAAACAAATCGTGGAATCCTGCTCAAAAAACACCTCCCATTCATTTCAGTGGGCGTCAGTAGCACCCAGAGTCTGTAGCAAAGGGGATTTCGCCTTACAGTTTTTGCCACCTCCTATTCATTTCAGTGGGCTTCCGAAGGCAGAAACCACCTGGAAATAGGTCATGACACTTTTTTCTCCATTGAAATGAATGGATGGTTTGGGATTTTTTATTTTACAAATCCAGCTGCCCAAACTTCACATGGAGGAATTTGGATTCCATCTCAAAATCAGCTCCATATTACAGCCAGAATTTACGTCCCATTGTTTTCAATGGAAGGCAGCGACGATTCTGCTGTAGGATGCATTGGAATTTGGAGAATCTGAGGTGTGAACCTAATCTTAGGGTGATGCCACACAGTGTTTAAAATTTAGTTAGCACTGCATCCGTTCTGAGCCTCACACGTTCGGCCTTCTAGCACATCTATGAGGACATGATAGGACCTCTTTAACATTAAATTTAAACAAATTCTTTTAGGACTTTTTTTTTATTGCAAATGGCATACTTTTAATTTTTTCACACTCAAAAATTAGCCCCCATCACTACCCCTACATAATATAATGTATAATGGCCTCATCACTGATCCCCATGCATACAGTATGGGGAACCAGTGAAAAGGCCAATGTATTGGGGGGCCAGTGAAGAGGCTACTGTATGGGGAGAATCACTGAAGTGACCACTGTATATCACAATAGTAAGGAGGCCACTGTATGGCCCATACAGTGAACCCTTAACTGTATCCCCCTACAGCAGTATTAGGTCAGTATTTACCTGTCTCCCTGCTCCGGGAGCGCATGATGCAACAGGAGAAGCAGGAGGCACCCTGGAGCAGACAGATAAGTATTGGTACTTTTCTTGTAGGCTATAGGCTCAATGTGGCCTACAAGCTCTACCAGCAGCAGAACCAGGTTGGTCACTTCTCCCATTTTCCAATCCAGTTTTAACAAACAGATGAGTAGGAACCAGGATGCATCTACTTACCTCTCCCCGCACCTGCTTGCAGTCTCCTCCTCCCTCTTCAGTCTTCAATGGGACCTGTGCGACACACATGAGGGTGTGATGAGGTAATGAATGGTGCATGGGTTCCCCCTGGTGGATGAACTGATGGTTCCCACTGCTTTGACAATTATCTTCACTCCTGACCTCTGCCATCAGGAAAGAGTTGTATGGCTCTCATAGACATTCGATGCCTGGCCAGGAATCATTTAATGTGTATGGCCACTTTAAGAATATTTGCATATTTGTTGTCAGATCCTAATGATACCGTATAGACCCCATTGACTTATGCAAGGCCCCAGGACTAGTAGTGTGAAGCTAATGCCAGGGGAGAGGCCCAATATGGTGGCTACTTACAGGCCCTGGGGCAGCACAGTGTTGACGGGATCACAACTGGGTGTCCCGTCATAGAAACGTTTCCCCTGGAGCACTCCACTCTCGCGTTTACAGAACCATAGAAATAACTGACTAAACCTTTAGGAGCCAGCATAATGCTGTAAAAGAGCAATACATACCATAAAATAGTATAAAATATATGAAACACTATTATAACACTTAAATACAACATTTTATCACAATGACTGTCCTTGTGGAGCACTACAATTGTAATGGAATCTGTTGGGTAAAATAAGACGATTTTACGGTAAATTGCTACTTTCCAGCTTTTTATGGCTTGCAATTTGCTTTTCTTAAAAAAAGAAAAAAAAAAAGTTTGTGTTGGGGCAGGGCTTAGCTGAGGTAGGTGGGGAATCCAGCACCCCCGCAGATTTCTCCTGCACACAGGAGATCACAGGAGATCAAGCTTGGCATAAGAAATGTCAGTCTTTGATAAATTTTCTCCTGTGACTCCATTGGAGATAACATACTATAGAAGAGAGAAACAATGGAGTCTCAGGCAGTGCCGTAACTACCACCATAGCAGCAGAGGCAGCTGCCACAGGGCCCGGGACATTAGGGGCCCGGTGACACCCGCTACCGCTGCTACCCCCGATCTTATCACAGACAAACAGTTGTAACTGCGATAAGATCGGGGGAAAGCTTGCAGGACCTGTGGATGAAGGACCTTGTGTGACGTCAGTCGTCACATGACTAGGTGGGGGTGTCTTTTTAGCTCGTACAGTCCTGCAAGCGAAGAAGAGAAGGAGAGATGTGCTAGGTACTGAGGGGGGAGGGATTAATGTGAGATGGAGAATGGAGAGTGTGTGAGTGTGTATGTATGTGTGTTGTGGAGGAGGGGAGAGGACAGTGTCCTGATATCTGTGTATTAGGAGGAGGGGGAGGTCAGTGTCAGTAGATGGATCTGTACTAGAGATGAGCAAGTACTGTTCGGATCAGCCGATCCGAATAGCACACTCCATAGAAATGAATGGATGCACCTGGTACTTCCGCTTTGATGGCGGCCGGCCGCGTAACCCCCCGCGTGCTGGCTACGTCCATTTATTTCTATGCGAGCGTGCTGTTCAGATTGGCTGATCCGAACAGTACTCGCTCATCTCTAATCTGTATTCTACACATTGTATTCAGACTTGCCTGCAATTGCTGTTACTAATGACATTGTATTGTATTGTATTGTATTGTATTGTACTGAAGGGGAGGGGAGTGTGAGATGCAGAATGGAGAGTGTGTGTGTGTCTGTGTGTGAGTGTGTATGTATGTGTGGTGTGGAGCAATTGAGGAGCAACAGTAACCTAGGGGCAGAGATGGAGGGGAGGACATGAAAATGGGGGTAGAGATGAGGGGTGCATGAAACTGGGGGCAGATAGAGGGAGCACATGAAACTGGGGGCAGATGGAGGGAGGGCATGAAATGTCATGTGACATCCGTGCAGTATTAAACATGGCCAACACAACCAAAGACTGCAGCGGAGCCAGAATCAGGTAAGTAACTTTTTTTTTTATGTCTGTATCTCCCCTCGGTCTCCGATTATTATACTCTGGGGTCTGAAAATACCCCAGAGTATAATAATTGTTTGTGGGTGTTCATTATGGGGCATAATCCCGTGTGCAGGGGCCACAATGGGGTGTAATACTATGTGGAGTGGCCACTGAGGGACATAATAGAGCGCGCAGGAATGCAGCGTGGGAGGGGGGGGGTCGGTCGGTCAAGGTCTTCGGTGTCAGGAAGGAAGGATGGGGGGGCCATGTCAAAAGTTCACCACGGGGCCCCGCCATTCCTAGTTACGCCACTGGTCTCAGGCCATGCACTGCTTCACAATCACCTAGGAGAAAATGGTTCCTCTTTGAGAAAAAAATTATTGAATTGCTGATGAAGCAAAGCCTAGACATACATGTCAATGCCCATGACCCAGAGAAGAGGAATATAGTGAAACCACCATGACCTCTAAGGCTGTCCCTGCCTCTTTATCAGAGAACGTGCTGATATAATGTCATAGAATTGATAAAAAATCACCAAAAAAAGTGTTGCAGTGTTCAGAATGCAGTGACCTTTACTGTTTCTATATAGTTTAGCTATATGTTAATTACAAAATCCCCAAAAGAAGCAAGAGCTAATTAAAGAAGTAAAATAATGAATAATTTAATCTCTAATACACAGTCACATTAAAGTAATTTGTAGATGTCAGTATATTAAACTGTGGGGCATAATTCCCTCATTTACGGTCAAATGTATTTAACTGAAAATACCTATTTGTATTAAACAGTGATCCTTGGAGACGACTAATGCAGGGGAACAGTGGACACGTGGCAAGATGGAAAATGACTTGTATTCAGCTTTGATTTGCTAACGTGTCTGCCACTCTCTCCATTCACTTCTGTGGGGGTTTCAGAAACTCTTGGTGGTTTCCATGACTTCCATAAACTTGAATAACGAGATCTGCACATATGGATGTGCCGTAAATTGTTCAAGGTGGGAATATTCCTAGTTATATAATATAGAGAAATGTGCAATTTTTAATATACCGTATATACTTGAGTATAAGCCGACTTTTTCAGCACATTTTTCATGCTGAAAAAGCTCTCCTCGGCTTATACACGAGTCAGGGTCCACGGAACACAGAAAACTGGAAGGGGGAGGTCCTTTAGTGCTACTGCTCTGTGATTGGCTTGTCATGAGGTCACGTGACTGTGATGTCATCAAAGGTCCTGTAGCCACTGGTATGTAAAATCTGCAGATAAGGTTGAGTCTAAATCCTAGTAGCTCCGCCCACACCAGAGTCCGAGCACATGGTCATGACGTCATCAGAGGTCTTTTAGCACACTAGGATTTAGCATCTACCTTGCAGATGAGTGGCCAGGACTCATTGTGTTGTATGGAAGATGTCTGTTGTATGGAGGAGAGGAAGCTACAGTAAAGTGACAGTAACACATACAAGTACCTGCTAGTGTTACTCAGTAATACCAAGTAATGTCAGTAACTCCATGTGCCTCACATTAATAACCGTTAACCCCATCATGTCCCTCATATTAACCCTGTGTGCCCCATATAAGGGTTACTAATATGTGAGACACATGGGGGTACTAATGAAGGACCTTAATTATGAAGATACCTAATTATTACCTCCATATGTCCCATATATCAGTAACTCTTATGTGAGGCACACAGGGGGTTAATGTGAGGGACATGATGGGGTTAACTGCTATTACTATGATCCCCATGGAGTTACTAAGCTGCTATGCACATGACCAGACTTTTTATCTGCAATGGTGGATCCCCCCCCCCCCCCCCCAGGCTTATACTCGAGTCAATAAGTTTTCCCAGGTTTTTTTTGGTAAAGTTAGGGGTCTCGGCTTATACTCGATTATATACGGTACATGTTGTCAGGGTTTGGTTCTTAGTAAAACTGTACTGCATGTTTTATCTTTAGTAGCCCCTTTTCCTGCCGTTTCGATTAGGGCCATTTAGGTGTTTTCCCCAGAACTTACTTGCCAAGAATTTAAAGTATACTTAAGCTTTCAAACAATTTTTGTTTTACTGGTAGCATTTGTGCAATTAAGTAAATACATTTTGTAGCATACTTTATTAAGAGTTTAGATTCTTTATGTGAATTCCTTTGCTAAAATCCACTTTCTTTCCCCTGTTTATCTATCAGCACTAGAAATCCTCACTGCTTGTTACAGGGAGTACCGGAGTAGTACAGAGAAGCCAAAGCAGGGAGGTTCAATTCAAACACTTATATCTGAGGAAATATAAAATGTTGTTGAACCATGCTTCTGGTGTCATATGAAAGACAAGATTCTCGACTTTCATATGCTTGCAATATGCCCTATTATCTCTGGAGATGTTACAAGTTGACAACATGACAACAGAGTTACGCTTGGTTCACATCTGCGCTTGCCACTCTATACGGGGATTCCTTTATTTTCTCCGGGTGAAAAATGCAGAGAGGAAAGGTGCTGAAAGCAGTGCTTTTCTCTCCACATTCTTCACCCTTTTCGAACAGAAAGACCGCAGACCCTGTTATAGTCTATGGAGTCTGCAGGTTTCCTAAGGTAACCGCTTTTTTATGTGGATTAGGTTTCTGATTGGGGGGTTCCCAAGCGAACCCTGCAACTGGAAACCCGTGCACAGATGTGAACCAAGCCTAAGGATGTAGGAGTATATAGAAAAGATAGGAAAGAGAAGTGTTGTCTCTAAGTGGTTGTTACAAAAACAATATAAATGCAAATACAGTGCCAAAAAGTAGAACAGAATCATAATAGTTTGAGGTCAAAACAGGAGGCTAGTTAGAAGCTAGTGGTTAATATAGTGTAGTAGTGGTAGTAGTAGTAGTAGTAGTAGTAGAAATCAAGTCAGGATACAGAGGTATATATTAGCTACAGTATATAAAGAGTAAAAAGATAGATGCAGTACAGAGCATATACCAATTCAACTAATGAAAATAATACTACCCCTTCAACCAACCCTGCTACGGTGAGCAGAATGACGAGACAGAAGGATGTCATGTGCATGCCCTGCTGCACTAGTGATTAAAGGGGTTTTCCCATCTCAGTGTCTCAGCAGTCTGCCTGCAGTGTCTGATTCTCACGTCTTCTATTTCTCTCACCCTCCTCCCTCTTGCCGAATGAGACACACAACACTTATGCATGTCATATAATATGCAGATGCTGGTACAGAATAGACTCATTGTTTTCTGTGTCTTTACATAGAGAGATAACAGATCAAGCTTTATCTCCAAACAACAAATAGCTGAACAATTGTCCTGCTGACAAGAGCAGTGAGTGAGTGATGTCACTTGTCCAATAGGTCCGTGGTTATAGCAATGCTGTGTAAACAGTGGGATGAATAAGGTCACATAGCAGGAGAACAAAGCAGAATTTCTAAAGCAATATATTTAGGAAAAGTCTTCAATTTACATAAGCTACCAGTATAGAAATCATCCTTAAGATGGGACAACCACTTTAAGGCTAAACCATGATAGTCATTGTGTTTTACTTTCGCACACATTATGATACTTACACAAGGCAAATAATATTAACTACACAAGGTCTCACAATTTTTTCTCAAATTTTACTCAATAAAATCATAACAACGTCCAAAGTCCTCCAATGTCATCAGTGTAAATAGTATAACATCCATGTCATATCATCAAAAAGCTAAAAGAATAGCTGAAATAACATTCGTTGAAGTACAGAACTGGAGTGTACATTGGCTGTATTGTACCAGTATACATAGCTAATGAGTAATTTAGCAACCAAGATGCCTTGATCCTCATTGCAATACATATCACATTAAGACAGTACATATGCAAACAAATGCCCGTGTTGTATCTTTTTTTTCCTACTGCTGGAAACTGCATAAAGCCTTTTTGTTAAATAAAGTTATGGGACCTTGGAGTGGAATAAGCAGGGGTCTTTTCTGGGGGTATTTCATAATTTCGGTAATTATTTTCTAAAGTTTTCAGCATGAAACAGGATTTTACTAAATATTTACAAAATTACATGATTTAGTATGATGGCATTGAACAGTGTGATATACCATAGAAGTAATAAAGGGTTACAAATTAGGGGGCATTCACACTACCGTCTGTGTCCGACAGGTAGTGTCCACTCCTAGTGTCTGTTCAAAATCTCGCACGGACATTAGGAGCGGACACTAGCTGTGTCCGTGACACTTATCATTCATTTAAATGGTGATCGGGTGCGTTCTTTTGCACTCCGTGCCCTTCCTTCACTGTCCGCATGTAAAGATGTCCGACTTTTCAAGCGGACAGAAAAACCCGACATGTAGGTTTTTTCTGTCCGCTTGAAAAGTCGGACATCTTTACATGCGGACAGTGAAGGAAGGGCACGGAGTGCAAAAGAACGCACCCGATCGCCATTTAAGTGAATGACAGGTGTCACGGACACAGCTAGTGTCCACTCCTAATGTCCGTTCGAGATTTTGAATGGACACTAGGAGCGGACACTACCTGTCAGACACAGACGGTAGTGTCAACGCCCCCTTATCAAAATAACACAGACAATTGTACAAAGCATATACCCTATGGCTCAGATTTACTATTTGGGATATAACTATTAGACATTGGGGTAAATATGACGCATCTAGTTAGAGCTAGCATATTTTGACTTGCTAGGTATCTGAGAGTGGCTTAAAATGCACTGAATTTTGTGGATGGATCAGATTTATCATTCAATAAATGTAAATATTATCCTAAATGTACTATATAGGACAGTTTTTTTTGGAGGCTGATTTTGAGACTGATTCAGTGTCAAAGTCAGTGCCAAAAAAACTCCATGTGCACTGACCCTGATGTGTGCAAATTTATCACCAAGATATTCTCGGATAAAGTGACAAATCGTGCACCAGACTAGACTCTGGCTTTGTCCTAAAGCTTTAAAATGGCACTAGTCCTAAAGGGGTTAAAATAAATGGACTATCACAAACATTTAACATTTATATCTTGCTATTTCAAATATATATTTTTTTGTTGATCTGAAATGATTTCTCTTTGCTTCTTAAGGTCGATGTTATTGTGACGTTGGGTGGACTTGGGGGACGTTTTGACCAGATTATGGCTTCAGTGGAGACACTCTATCATGCTGTCAAAATCATCTCCATCCCTGTAATAGTGATTCAAGAATCATCTCTTATCTATCTTCTGCAGCCTGTAAGTATCACACTGTCGCTTCTCTGACAATCATTTTTATAGACATTTTTTGTCATATTCTAGGGTTTTAATGATTGTTATGTGACGTGTGTTTTTCCACCATCAAAGTCAAGTTCGTCGTCTTCATAAATCCCAATTTGGAATGGTTATATACATAAATATGCTGGGATATGGAGTATAATTAAAGAAATATTCTGATATATGCTTCCCAATTAATAGTTTTATAACTCTATAGCATTTGTGTTAAAATGCTTATTTGATGAGGTTAGTATCTGACTTTGATAATCAAGGGATTATGCAAAACTAATAATACTAATATACTCGACTTTCACTTGGTTACTAGGGTTGAGCGATCAGGATAGGAAAAGATTGGATCCCAATTGGCAATGGAGTAAATTTCACGATTGCGATCGGGTTCCGATTCCACCTAAAAAAGATTGGGGATGGAATTCCGATCCCAAACGCTCAACTTACTTGCACAGAACCGCTGCCACTCCCCGTAGCTCTCAGTCCTCTGCTCTGTTATTCACACGCCTACAGAGCGCCGTACACGCCCCCGCCTCCCTAGGCTAGTGTTACTGATGCCGTCCCGTCGACGGCAGCGGAGGCCGACAGGGTAGGAGCCGGGGGACAGGTAAGAAACAGTAGTTTTTTTATGTTTTTATTCCCCCGGGTCTCCGATTATTATACTCTGGGGTCTGAAAAGACCCCAGAGTATAATAATTGTTTATGGGTGTCCACAGTGGGACATAATACTGTGTGCAGGGGCCACTATGGGGGATAATAGTGTGTGCAGGGGCCACTATGGGGGATAATACTGTGTGCAGGGGCCACTATGGGGGATAATAGTGTGTGCAGGGGCCACTATGGGGGATAATACTGTGTGAAGGGGCCACTATGGGGCATAATAGAGCGCGCAGGAATGCGTAGGAGGGGGTCGGTCGAGGTCTTCGATGTCGGTTGGGGGGGGGGGGGCATGTCAAAAGTTTGCCATGGGGCCCCACCATTCCTAGTTACGCCACTGTATCTTGGTATTAGTATGGGCAGGAAATCTGATGATATTCTTGTCACTCTGGCTTTTGTGATAGCCAAGTAGCTGAGCACCAGTTCACTTCAATGTGATAAGATATGAGACAATCTATTTACATTTTAATGCAATGATATCCTTGCAAGTATCCACCCCGAGTCTGGACTTTCTACCATTTGGACCTTTTGTGACATTATGAACTCAGAAAAGTGCATTGCGTTTGTCACTGGCATTACCACCATCTCAGCATTCTAGTTGTAATGTTGAATTTTGGGGGAAATTGTTCTTTAAGGAAGCCGGAATTCATGGAGAGAGATAAAGCGTTGTGTGTTTCTGTGTTTAGCTTTGTCTTTATGTCGTGCTGAATAGGATCCTTTTATTTGTATTCACTAATTGCAGTAATGCCAAAAGATGCAAAGCTTGCATCAAATAGTGTCTGCTATTTCTCAGCTCTCATCCGTGAAATATATCTGGAAATGGAAAGTACGCTACCTAGCTTCACAGTTTCAAATAATAAATAATGCAGAACAGATCCTATTGAGGTGCTTAATTTATTTCAAGGAAGCTTAGTTTTGTAAGTAAACTTTGTGGACATAGTATACATAATGCAAATATGGTTTATGTGGGCGCTCAACTAGAAGTTTTAGAATGAGGATTAAGCTGCTGGAGGCACATTGATGCATGGAGCGTCTTCTAAGTCTATTCTAAAAGCATTAAAATTCACATACATCTTACATACGGAATTATCTATATTCCACCGTCAATAGGAAGGAGTGTTGAAGTTATATAAGGATTTCCAGTCAACGCGTAAAATATTCATATGTTATTAAATGACAAGCTGAATATATGAGTGGCATTTTCTCTTCACTTGCGGCGGTCAAATATGCAAATGCCACAAAGAGCAGTGCAGCCGTATCCGTTGTCACTTCTGAATTAGCCTTTCAGAAGTGGACGGTAAATTTGTTATTACTCAAACACGATGACAAAATGGCAAATAATGATCAGTTGCTGAAACGCGAAATAGGTGCAACCAATATACGTGTCAAAAACCATTTGTCAATGTCTCTAAGTCAAAAATGACCATAATAACTAACCTTTGACTTTGGTCTACTAATATGGTCAGTTTGACATTTTATTGTATTTCTACCACAGTTTTAGCAGTGGTCGGGCTAGATCAGGGGTAGGGAACGTACGGCTCTCCAGCTGTTGCAAAACTACAACTCCCAGCATGCATACTGGCTCTGCTGTTCTGGGAACTCCCATGGAAGTGAATGGAGCATGCTGGGAGTTGTAGTTTCACAGCAGCTGGAGAGCCAAAGGTTCCCTACCCCTGGGTTAGATGTTGATTAACCATAAACCAGGAGGCCCCATAAGTCAACCTCTCCACACTACGGAATTATTCCCTTGTCTGGTTTTAGGTAATTTCACGTGTTTTCAATAGCACACAGCCATATTGATTTTTAGGAAGCGTGTCAGTGGTTCATCCACTTTTAACATACATTTATGTCACAATGTATGACATAATACCTAGTAATAAAGAAAAGAAGGCACTACAAAAAAATGATGGACCTCTGGGACAGTCAGGCATTGAGAGGGGTCCGTAATCACTATTCACCATTGCGCACATAGAATGCATTGGAAAAGTAGCCATTCTTTCTCCTAGCTTTCTTCATAGCCTTTGGAGTTGCAGAAAGATCTCAGTTCTTGCTCTTGTAATCCTAATTCCCCCAATAGTTAAAGGTCTCAGAAGGGAGTCCTGCACATACCATACCTTTATGTTCTATCCTGTGGTATCCCATTAGTATCCTGTAGAGGAGTCATTATTGTAAGGGTCAGTGCACACTGAGTTTTTTTAGCGCTGATTTTGATGCTGATTCGCCTCTAAATCATCTTCCAAAAAAGCCTCCCAATAAAGTTCTATTGAGAGACTTTATTGGAGGCTGATTTTGAGGCAGATTCAGTGTCAAAATCAGCACCAAAAAACTCTGTGTGCACTGACCCTAAGACTTTTTGATGACAGTAATGTTCACTTGAAGGCTTGTTTGAGCAGTTCACTGGCAACAAACTGGTTGCTTCAAAATGGTGCACAAAATCTTACAGGGTTTTTCCAGTCTAAATAGTTGAAATCCTTAAGATAAACAGTTCCCACATTGAGAAAATGCAGCATTTTTGTCTGCTGTGGAAACGCACCAGAAAAGCTGCATTATACAATACCAGCAAACTGAATGAGATTTTGGTAAATCTCATACACACATTGCAGAAAAAGAGCTTTTTTCGCAAGCGTTTTCCCAATAGACTTATAGCAGAGTAATGCGTAGAAAGAGACTCAATGCAAAATACTACGGTAAAAATGCAGTGTGTTTTCACTTCATTTTTCTCTGCAGTGTTTTGCTACTTGGAACCTTAGCCTTAAGGAGATTTTCTCATCCTTGACAGGGCATTCCATGAATATCTGACAGATGCAGGGTGTGCCAATGGTACCAACATCTAATCCCTAGTACAGGCAATCCCTGACCACTATCCTAACTGTGAAGGCTGCCTCTGACCACTACATCCAAGAGGCAAATGGCTGCACATTGCTGTGGCTCTCTCCATTCACTAATGTGGAAGTTACAGAAACAACCAAGCCTCAACCTCTTCACTATTCTCTGGCCAGATATTGCCAGGAGGGACAGGCATGGGGTACCCCTATTGTGGACATATTTTATACTATGTAGGTGAAGTGGTATTGTGAAATACATTGATCACCCACAACCAAAGTCACGCAATGTAAACTACTGATGCCTTTCATGAAGATATCTTCATGATGCATACACATTCACAATTGTTAAAGGGGTTCTCCCACCTCAGCCTTTCAGCCAGGCTGTATGCAGTGTCTGCTCCTCACTTCCTGTATTTCGCTCCCTCCCCCTCCCTCCTGCTGAATGGGACAAACAACACTTCTACAGGTCAGATAATCTGCAGATTCTTGTACAGAATGGACCCTGTGTTATTTGTGTGTTTACTTAGGGAGATAACAGAATGGGTCTTTATCACCAAAGTGCAATTATCAGAACAGATTGTCCTGCCGCCACTGAGTAAGTGATGTCACTTGTCCTATCTCCCAGGTCTGTAGTTATAGCAACGCAGTGTAAACAATGGGAGGAATAAGTTCATAAACCAGGCAAACAAAGCAGGATTTCTAAAGTAATATATTTAGAAAAGGGCTTCAATTTACATAAGCTATCAGTATAGATAGGATCCTTGAGATGGGACAACCCCTTTAACATTAAGACTGATCAAAATGCTAAATAGGAGACTGATAAAATTGTTTAGATTTTTTTTAAAGTTCAATAAGTACTATAAAAATGTATCAGTATGTTCTCATTCTCTTTTATAATGTTGAAAATTTGAGGAAACCTATTATTAATGTCACCTTGAATTTTGTTTCCTGGACTGTCATTTACCAGTCAGATGACAAAGTAACTGGTACAATCAACACGATCTGCCAGCTTAATAAATCTCTTATGCTGGAACCTATTTCTTTGAAAGTTAACCTTGTACATTCAGCGGAGGGACTAATGAGCCATAGATACCTAAGGCTGGTACGCTGGCACCAACATGCCGCGGTTCACACGTACACGCCATGATCGATGATAGCAGACACGGCTAAGAAATTTAACGCCATTTCTTATTTGAGAGGCAACACAATATTTTTAGAGCAACATTCATTTAATAAATGATTGATGTAAATGCTGGATCATATCAACTAATAGGGAATTGATCTGCCTAGAAATGTTAGAATTCCATGTATGGCATCAAATTGTCAAACATAAGGCTTGCCATGGAGCTGACGCATTACTTTATCAGAAGGCAAACTTGCCATTCAGTCTCTAAATCCCCCCCCAAATAAACATGTAAATACAAACTTAAGGGCTTGGCTGACTATGTTGTATTAGTATTGGAATTGATACATGCCCAGAGTTTTACGTTCACCCCTTCCATGCACAATGATGCATATCTATGGCACATTAATAGTTTTACAGGACAGATAACACCCTGCTGCAATATCCATATAACCCCTTAGGTGCCATGGTACATTGAGACTGTGGCACTGAATAGGTTTGACATACGAACCATCACCCCCATTGCTAACCTACAATACAATTGTGGGGGCCAATGGTTTGTTACAAGAGTAGTATTCCTAATATAGGCCGTCACAACTACCATCTTTGTACAGCGGTTAGGCTGGCAGACATGAAACACTCTAATACATAAGTGTTGCACTGTATTATATCGGTGACTGAGCCCTCTATTGGTCAAGTGGGACTAAAAAGTCTTAGAAATAAGGAAAAAAATTATTGAAATAAAAAATGCTTTATTATGTAAAAAAAAAAAAAATGTATACATGTGATATATCAATGCGAATTCTTTTAAGCTGCATAGACTCAGGCTGGGTTCACACTGGATTTTTTGGACCGGATTTTGATGCGAAATCTGCCTCAGAATCTGGCTTAAAAAACTGCCTCCCATTGACTTCAATGGGAGGCATTCACTTCCTTTTTCTGCGGTTTCTTCCCACTCGCGGAAAAAAGAAGCGAACTGTCCTTTCTTACCATGCATTCCGCGGCGTGACACTTCGGATTCAAAATCAGGTCCAAAAAACCACGTGTGAACCCGGCCTTAGTCATTTTTTTAAAAAGTTGAAGTATGAGAAAAAAAGAATTCTGAATCACCAGTCATTACTAAGAAGCTCTGAAACTGTTAATGCAACATGTTTGCATTTGAAGCAGGGAATATTTCAACTTGCATTCAGTGGGTCATCTTTTAGATGGAATCACTACAAAAAAAATTGTATATTTGTTTTTGCCAGTAAGAAACTGTATTTGCATTTTGCCAACATAAGTTTATGTGCCTTAAAACAGATCAAACTATGGCAAGACCATGGTTTACAGAGTTCTGGATAGGAAGAGGATGCAGTGGTCAGATAGTTAGGTCTGGTTCACATCTGCGTTCGGTATTCAAATCAAATCAAATAAAACAAGCTTTATTGGCACATCCGAATAGATATTTGGCATTGCTAAAGCTAGTAAAGTGTGGGGGGGGGGAGAGTTGGATTCGGGTGGGTGAGTGGTGGGTATGGGGGGGCGGGGTGGGTGGTTTGGGGTATAACAGTCCATGGAGTCTCGTCTTCCTCTCAGTTGGTGACCGCTATATGGGGAGGTGGGGTGAGGCGGATGGTTTGGGGTATTCTGGGGTATTCGGGGAGTCTGCTTGGAGACCCCCAAACGGAATAACAAACACATTGACAAACAGTGAGCTTATGAAAGCCTATAATGGACTAGATGGGATCTATAGACTATAATGGGATCCGTGTCTTTTTCACGCGGTCTCTGCACGATTCATGCGTAGTGGAAAGTAATTTGTGAAGTATTTTTCTCTCCGCATGACTAGTGTGGACATCACGCAGAGAACACAAGGACTCCATTATAGTCTCTGGGATCCGTGTGCTTTTATAAGCTCACCGCTTGTCAATGTGTTTGGTATTCTGTTCGGGCGATCCCCAAGCGGAATTGAGATGGAAGGAAGTAGGGTAGAGGGGAGCATGCGGCATGAGCCAGAGCTCCAAAACAGGCTGGAAGTCACCAGCCTAGAAACAGTCATGTGTTATTTTGCAGTCAGAAGATTGAATTATCCCTGCTTATCTTGTGGAAGTGATCAAGGTATGAGAATAATGTTATATATGGGCTTTATAGCTATACAGCTTCAGACTAGACACATAAACCTTTCAGAAGCTACACCCCACAGCCTGGGGACCTGTAGAAATATTGTGGATTTTGATAAGAGTATGGCTGTCAACAGGAGTGCCATCAGTTAGCTCAGGCCCAGCTCTCAGTGGATTCTCTACAAGAATTGTCCCTCCAGTGTCTGGATACAGTTAGAGTTAACCTATTTTGCCTTAAGTAAAAAACCATTGTGGGCGGTTCAACCACCATCTGACTCAGGGAGGCATTAGGACATGCCCCAATGGAAAACATTACTACCACCATCATATACCCTGCAGGCCACCTCAGCACTTCACAAACCTATGAGGAGAGATGGAGGATTTGATGGAGATTCTTGCTATGATGACTTTCAAACCATCCAGCTGCTAAAGTCTAGAGCACCGTTAGAAACACTATAAGGGCTAGTTCACACGGGGGCAAAGAGGCGGATTTTGAAGACTGTATAGCTATAAAGCCCATTACAATAGTGGTCTATGTAGACCGGTAGCTTTTTTTTCTGCTAGCAGTTTTTCGCCACTAGCAGAAAAAAAGAAGCGACATGACCTTTCTTCAGGCGTTTTCCGCCTGAAGAAAGCAATAGAAGTGAATGGGAGACGAAAAACGCGCGTTTTTTTTCCGTACGGTATTTTGCAAAGAAAGGCGTCACGTTTTTTTTGTAAAAAAAAACGCGCGGGGAAAAAAACTTTACGGGAGGGGAAAACCGCCTGGCCCCCAAAAAAACTCCAAAAAGTGCGCAAGGTCCAAAAAACGCTTCCTAATTAGGAAGCGTTTTTTTTTTCAGGATCAAAATAAGCCTCACATAATTTACGTGTGAACTAGCCCTAACTCTTCCTCTCTTCATCTCCTCCTTTCTATTGGATTTGGTCTTTTATTACAGATGATATATATGAAGAATTATTTTGTTTGTTTCTTAGATGTTCTGTCAAGTTCTTCACCTCCTCATATCCTTGTGGCATCTGGATGGTGCAGGAACATCCCTACTATGCCCTGTCCGCAGTAGAACTGAACCAGTTGTTAAGTCATGCCCCCCTTGTTAAGCTTTGCCCCCTCAATCAGTCGCTTACTATAATACATCACAAGGAGATTAACATCTTTGTTTTCTACAGGATTTCTACAAGACTCTTTTTGCGAGGGTCCTGCAGAAAATGTTGCAGACTGACAAATAGTGAAGGCAACTATATGTCATATACTTTTATCATTCATCTCTAGGTATAGTCTTCTTTTTAGCTGGCCATGAATACAGTACTTACAGATAATTTGTCTTGCAGTATTTTTATTTTTTTTTTACGGAAATTGACTAATAGAATTTCCCCTGTGGTCGTCATATTTAGTCTAGCAGAACATGCACATTTATCTATGTTGAGGCCAGAGGGGTAAGTGGTTCAGGAAAAAAAAAAGTCCCCCCGTATTAGACCTATAGAGTGATATTCAAGAAACGATTCAAGAGAGCGTGAACTGTGATATTTGTCCAGAAATTCTATGTTACTCCTAAGAAACATTTAGCATATTACCAATGAACCTCTTGCATTGTGAGTCTAAGTCTCCTCTGTGGGATCAGCTTTGTAATTCGTGAGCATAATTGAAGCCTGATAGCAGCTTGTAAAGCTCTCAGCCCTCCCTACCATGTTTATCATGTCGTATACGCTCAGTCAATATAAATAGCTTTGGGTTTGCATATATACTTTCTCATTTTCTGGTACCCTGCTCCTCTGGAGTGAAGAAACATTAGCTTCTGTACACTGAGCATAAATTATATTTTATCTCTGATTTTTATGGCAGTTTGTAATACAAGGTAATAGGATTTATGACCAAGAAATGAGAAGATGTCCAGGAGCTAATGAGGCTTGTCTTTTACATTATAGTGAACTGAATTTAGCTCTCCCCACGCCAGGTTCTAATACAGAGATGTAGGAGTTGACTTTACTACAGTTGTACTTAAACTATCAGCTTTTATAAATTTTGGCCTAGGAATGACAGCAACTTCATTTCCTTTAAAAGCCTGGGGTGTTATTAGGAAAATTATGAATTGTAAAGTGGAGCCGAAGTGTATTAAATTGAAAGTAATGTGGTATGAAACATTATTAACTTTTAGAACCCTGTTTTTTTTATCGCTTTTGTTACAAGAAAAGGAGTCATGTAAGAGCTGACCTTGCTTGAAGCCACAAATCTGATGGCAGTTGTCCTTTTAACGTATCATCTCCAACTGATATCTGTTTAAAATGTGATGTACAACATGAGAGAGATTACCATAACAAAACTTAATGCTAAATGTAAATGTATGTTCAAGACTGCAATGTTGGACTGGGTTCCCTACAGTCCACCAGTAAGATTAATTCTGGGGGCCTATAGTATTGCTACATACAAGTGTTACCGGGCTCGGCTGTAGACTCCCAAAAACCCTAATACAGAAGACAAGCAGGAATTTGCTGTTATCCAATTAATATTTGTGAGTTTGTGGTTTTGTGTGTTTGGATGTTCGGATGTTTGTTCCTCAATCACAGCCAAACGGCTGAATGGATTTTGGTGAAATTTCACACACACCTACATAATTCCCACGAAAGGCTACTTTAAATGTGGGTCACTCACCCCAAATCGCCACCGTCACCCTCCAAAGACCCCTCCGCCTCGGCTATAGAAGCTGGCATTCTGCCAGCGCTGGTCTGTCCATGCTCCTCCTATTGATGCATGGCAGGCTGTGAGCGGGCTATAGAGGCAGGGCTGCGGCACCATAGGTTGAGGGCTGAATGTGGGCGTGCCGATTGAGCAGGGACACAGTGAGGAAGATGGCGGCCGCCCACAGGGTCCCGGAGCCGCAGCTATCCAAGTTGTATCCAACTAAAGAAAATGACTACTTGCTGTATAAACTCCTTTGATCTAGCTGTGATCTGTGACCACAGTGCCTACAGATAATCCAAGTATTCTGAGTATCTTTCCTTTTTATTGGTTCATGTTGCTGCATGGAGAGCTGATTCCCTTTACTGCAAGGCAAATGAGATTAATAAAGTATAGATTAAAACCATCAATGAGAAAAGGTTATTGCTATATATATATATATATATATATATATATATATATATATATATATATATATATATATATCTACAAAGGGAATTTTCTTTTATTATGTAATCCATCAATTTCACTTAAGTCCACTGGTCATATCCCAGGCAGCTGCCTACCCTCTCCTACCCTATATCCCAACCCTTTCACTAGAAAATTAGATAGTTTCAACATTAGAAGTTGCAGAATTTTGTAATCTAAAAACTCTCTATAGTCTTTAAAAGCTGTCTACCATCTCCCTCAAGCATTTCCAACTGCTATTACCAGATTAGAGAGCACATGACAGAGATAAACAGCATACCTCTGTTATGTATGTCACTTTTTTTAGTTTTAGAGAAAACAACTTTTAAGCAATATATAAATAAGGCAGATGGTGCATTGGGGGTGGGCCTGCAGTACTGCTATTGCCACTCAGACAGATACCATCTCCTGCCTAGGCTACCTTGTGCAGTCAGAGTTGTCCTCACCAATCCAAATTGAGTAGTAAGAGCAGTGCTCCTAGGGCCAAAGGCCCGCCCCCAGTGCACCAACTGTCTCATTTGCATAAGACTACAAAAGTGACAGAAATAACAAACATATGGTCTATGTAGTCACATGGTGGTAGCAACGGAATATCCCTGGTAGACTCCCTTTTAAAGGGGTTGTACAGGAAATACCGATTTTTTTAATTATTTTTTTCTGGAGGCTGGGAGGCCTGTCCAGCAGCTTGTTTTGGCGGAAGTCCTGACCGCATATGAACACTGAGGCCAATCAGCTGACTAAGGAAAGGACCGGGAACATCACTCACATACA